>NC_057797.1:229168283-229172488 GCF_018294505.1 Triticum aestivum
GAATGGCTGCGGGCGGCGGAACGGACGCGTCCGGTCCGTCCGGACATGTCCGGCGGCGGCGGAGGAGATATTTTAGGATTTCGGACGAGGGGGATCCGGATTTCGGGGAAGGGGTCTATATATAGGCATAGAGGGAGCTAGGAGAGTCCAAATGAGGTGCGGTTTTCAGCCACGCGATCGTGACCGAACGCTCTAGATGATGGAGAAGGCTTAGGTGGGTTTTGGGCCAAATTGAAGGGGTGTTGGGCTGCAACACACACGAGGCCTTTTCGGTCCCTCGGTTAACCGTTGGAGTATCAAATGAAGTCCAAATGATACGAAACTTGACAGGCGGTCTACCGGTAGTAAACCAAGGCCGCTTGGCAAGTCTCGGTCCAATCCGGAAATGTTTAATCCCCACACATGAAAGAGAGGTAGAAATGACCACCGGAGGAGAACGAAGCGCCGGAATGCAAAACGGACAACGGGGAAAATGCTCAAATGCATGAGATGAACACGTATGCAAATGCAATGCACATGATGACATGATATGAGATGCAAGACAACGATAAAACACACTCAGAGACAAAGACCCGAACCCAAGAAAATAAAATAACTTAACGCCGGAAACGGCAAGAGTTGGAGTACAAATTGGGAAAGTTACATCCGGGGTGTTACAACACTCCACTGCTACGAAAGGATCTCGTCCCGAGATCTAGGACTGAAAGAACGCCGGGTACTCAGAACGGAGGTGATCCTCGCGTTCCCAGGTAGCTTCACGGTCGGAATGATGTGACCACTTGACTTTTAGAAATTTGATTGACTTGTTGCGAGTCTTGCGTTCAGTCTCTTCAAGAATAGCAACTGGGTGCTCACGATAGGAGAGATCTTCTTGGAGCTCAATGTCCTCGAAGTTGACGGTGCGGTCAGGAGTCTTGAAGCACTTTCGAAGCTGAGAGACATGGAACACGTCATGAACATTTGCAAAGTTTGAAGGAAGCTCGAGTTGATAGGCGAGGTCGCCTCTCTTGCTGACAATCTTGAAAGGTCCCACGTATCTGGGGGCAAGCTTCCCTTTGATACCGAAGCGACGAGTACCTTTCATAGGAGAGACGCGGAGGTACACATGATCTCCGATCTCGAAAGCCAAATCACGGTGCTTACTATCATAGTAGCTCTTCTGGCGGGATTGGGCTGCTTTGAGGTTATCACGAATGACTTTGCACATTTCTTCTGCCTCTGTGATTAAGTCATTACCCAGCAGCTGATGTTCACCGGTTTCAGACCAGTTGAGAGGGGTACGACACTTCCTGCCATACAGAGCCTTGCCTGAACTTGCTTGAAAACTGTTGTTGTAGGAGAATTTAGCATAAGGAAGACAATCCTCCCACTTCATGCCGAAGGAGATCACACAAGCCCTGAGCATATCTTCAAGAATCTGGTTGACACGCTCGACTTGACCGCTAGTTTGAGGATGGAAAGTTGTGCTGAAGCGGATGTTGGTGCCCATGGCCTTCTGAAAAGAATCCCAAAACTTCGAGGTAAAGATGCTGCCACGGTCTGAAGAGATCACTTGAGGAATACCGTGCATAGAGACAATTCGAGAGGTATAGAGTTCCGCCAATTGAGCTGCAGTGATCAACTCTTTGATAGGCAGAAAATGAGCCACTTTGGTGAGTTTGTCGATGACAACGAATATAGCATCATTGCTACGCTTGGACTTTGGAAACCCAGTCACGAAGTCCATATCAATGTGGTCAAACTTCCATTCTGGAATGGCAAGAGGTTGGAGGAGACCTGCTGGCCTTTGGTGTTCTGCCTTCACTCTTCTGCAGACGTCACATTCATTCATGAATTGAGCAATCTCGCGCTTCATTCGAGTCCACCAATAAGCTTGCTTGAGGTCCTGATACATCTTCGTGCTCCCAGGGTGGATGTAGAGGAGAGAATTGTGAGCCTCGTTCATGATCACTTTACGGAAGTCACCTTTGGGTACAACAATACAATCCTCGAAGAAGAGAGTATCCTTGTCATCAAGGCGGTAGCACTTGTACTTGGGCTGACTATTGGCAATCCCAATCTTCACCTTTTTCACCATACCATCAAGAAGCTGGGCTTGGCGAATCTGGTCTTCCAAGGTAGGAGAGACTTGAAGGTTGGCGAGGAAACCTTGAGGAACAACTTGCAGATTAAGTTTGCGGAAAGCTTCACAAAGCTCGGGTTGATAAGGCTTAAGAATCAGACTGTTGCAGTAAGCTTTGCTGCTCAATGCGTCAGCAATCACATTGGCCTTGCCTGGAGTATACTCGATACTCGGATTATACTCTTGAATCATTTCGACCCATCGAGTTTGCCTGAGGTTGAGATTAGGTTGAGTGAAGATGTACTTGAGAGCATCATAACAATGGCATAGCAAAAGAGCGGGCAAACTAGCATAGCAAAGATAGTAGTGATTTCGAGGGTATGATCATCTTGCCTGCACAGTTGTCAGAGTTGACTGGATCCTCGAAAGCAAACTCAACGGGCTCCTCGTTAGCGAACTCGTCTCCCGGCTCTACCCAAACAAGACAAACAAGCAACAAGGACACAATCAACCACGTGCAAGACTCAAACAATATGATGCAATGATGATATGCTATGCGGGATGCAATGCGGGATGCAAAATGCAAGATATGACAGGAAATGCAATAAACTGGCCTCAACTTGGAAATCCAAGTGTGCCACTGGAAAGATGAGATGAAATCGCTTGAAAACGATATAAAGAACAACGGAATCAGAGTTACGGTTTGGAAATGACAAGCGATTCAAAAATGACACCGGTCTGCGATTTATAGCAAGTAGCTAACTAAATGCAATGAGATGAACATGCTACAGTACCCAAACAAGACAACAAAATACATGGCAGGGATGCATTCAAGATGCTTAACAAAAGTCTAGCACTGAGCTACGGCCAATTCATCCATTAACAGGTTCAAACAAGCATGGCAAAAATGCATATGGAAAACAGATCTCAGACTTAGTGAAATTAACACTTGTCTGGAATTTCAGATCAGGTAGCACTCTTCGGAGCAACAAAACTACATCCTACAGGACCTGAACATGGCAAAGTAAAGCATGGCATGGAGCTACTCAAAGAGCTTAACAAAAGTCCCTTAGTGACCTTGAGCCAAAAGAGATCAGAAAATACAATTGCAAGCATGCGAACATAGCAAAAACATAACCAGATCACAGACTTAGTGAAAACTGGCACATGCTGAAACATAACTCAAGTAGGCATGTTTACGAGCTCGATGCACTCACTACGGTGCAAGTCATGGAAAGACAAGCATACATTCATTAAGAACACTCAAAATTCAAGCTAGACATGGCAAGAACAATAGCATAGCATGCACGGATCAACTACAACATCATCGGCAAAATTGCAAACAAGTTGACAATCTGCCCAGATTCACAAAGTAGCAAAAGTAGAGCTCGATTGACTCAAGCTGGTTGCTCCATAATTGCAAACAAAAACATGGATAGATAAAGCACTACAATATTAACAAAACATCCTTACTGATCATCCTCAAAAGAGGCACGAATCACTAGGAAACAATATGAACATATGGCATCATGAGATAAACAGGCATCATGAGATAAACAGATCAAGGACTTAGTGGAAATGCTAAGTCCCTGAAAACAGAATTAGCAAGTGCACCACTTTGCACGCTTGTGCTAGTCACCACACACATCACAAAAATACATGGGTTGCACCTCTGGAAAGATGACAAAACCCTTAACAAAACATATGTAGAACATCAGGACATATCATGCACACAATAATCATGGCAAAAATGACAATAACCTAAATGGAGTAACAGATCTGAAAATTATCTCAAGTAGCCTCCTTCTAATAGCATTTCGGGCATCAAGATGAACTCAAATGAAAATGATGCAATGTAATGAAATGATGTACTCTCTGAGATGAACATTTTGATATGCTATATGCATGAATCGGAGCTACGGATGCGGAGTTATAGCATGATGAAGTTAGGCACATGGATTAGGGTTTTCTGAGAAAAGTCAACCCGAAAAAAAATAGATCTCAGATCTGGCCGGGCGCAGATTTCGAGGATGGCCGGGGCATTGTTCACCGGCGGCGGGGATGACGCCGGAGGAGGGGGAGACGGCCGGGCGGCGGTGGTGATGGCGGTGGTGGCCGGGCGACGGAGCGCGGCGGTGGCCGC
>NC_057797.1:229172829-229248647 GCF_018294505.1 Triticum aestivum
ACGTGGCCCCGCGCGGTTGGTCGGTGGTGGCGAGCGGACACGTCCGTCGGTGGCAATTTTGTCCGGCTGCGCGCGGTGGATTTTTTTTAGGGTTAGAAGAGGAGGGGATCCGGGATTTTCGGGGAGAGGCCTTTATATAGGCATAGAGGGAGCTAGGAGAGTCCAAATGAGGTGCGGTTTGCAGCCACGCGATCGTGATCGAACGATCTAGATGATGGAGAAGGCTTAGGTGGGTTTTGGGCCAAATTGGAGGGGCGTTGGGCTGCAACACACACGAGGCCTTTTCGGTCCCTCGGTTAACCGTTGGAGTATCAAACGAAGTCCAAATGATACGAAACTTGACAGGCGGTCTACAGGTAGTAAACCAAGGCCGCTTGGCAAGTCTCGGTCCAATCTGGAAATGTTTAATCCCCACACACGAGAGAAAGCTAGAAATGACAACCGGAGGAGAACGAAGCGCCGGAATGCAAAACGGACAACGGGGAAAATGCTCGAATGCATGAGATGAACACGTATGCAAATGCAATGCACATGATGACATGATATGAGATGCATGACAACAACCACAACACACGGAGACAAAGACCCGAACCCGAGAAAACAAAATAACTTAATGCCGGAAACGGCAAGAGTTGGAGTACAAATTGGGAAAGTTACATCCGAGGTGTTACAGGATGGCTCTTTTGGGGGCAAGTTTATGACAATTATACGGATAGAAGGTCCCGACACAAGGTTGCTTACTTGAGTATCCGGGCGATTGCAGCTTAGGCCTGCGTCCTCGGTTAAATCCGGACACATCTCTTGTGATTCGAAGAACAGTCTATACATCTCCGCAGGCGTTGCGCCCATAAAGTTCTAGAGAGCTCGCGGTCCCTCTGGATTAAACTCCCACAGGCAAAGAGGGCGACGTTTGCTGGGCAATATTCGGCGAATCAGCATGACCTGGGTCACCTTGACCAAACTGAGGTCTCCTTCCAAGAGATCCTTAATTCGGCCCTGTAACAGGGGCACGTCTTTGGGCAAACCCCAATCTAATCCTTTGTTGACCCATGACTCTAGCCGTGATGGGGGACCCGAGCGAAAGGCAGGAGGCGCCGCCCACTTGGCGCTCCTGGGAGCGATGATATAGAACCATTCTCGTTGCCACGAGCCGAGCTCCTCTTGAAAGGAGCCCTCGGGCCATGGAGCATCAGCATTCTTACTTATGACAGCGCCTCCACACTCTGCGTACCGTCCCTCGATCATCTTCGGCTCCACTCCAAAGGTCTTGAGCCACAATCCGAAGTGAGGAGTAACACGGAGGAACGCTTCGCACACAACGATGAATGAGGAAATGTGGAGGATGGACTCCGGAGCTAAGTCATGAAATTCCAGCCCGTAATAAAACAGCAGCCCCCTCACGAAGGGATCCATCGGGAAGCCTAACCCCCGAAGGAAGTGAGACATGAACACTACGCTCTCACCGGGCTGGGGACTGGGAATAGCCTGCCTTTGAGCAGGCAACCTATGCGGGATTTCGGCAGTCAAGAACTTAGCCTCTCTCAACTTTAGCACGTCCTCCTCCATGACGGAGGAAGGCATCCATCGGCCTTGAAGGTCGGAACCGGACATTGTCGAAGGTCCGAAGCGCCTGGAATCTGGAGCCTAGGGTGTTGGAACTCGAGGCAACGGGCGAACTCGTTTGAGATTGGAAAAAGAGTAAGGCCTTGGTCTCTTTATAAGAGGTTGAATACTAGGAGCCCTCCCCGTAACCGTTTGGGACTCGCCTGTAATCGAGAAAACATGCTAACGGGCACGATTGGGTTACCCACGTCCGTATTGATGAGAATCCCGTAAAAGGGGGGCACACGATCTCTGCTTTGACAAGACCTGCCAAGGAAACCGCCTCGCAAAACATGCTGAGGTGGAAAAGTAAAAATGATTCGAGTAAAGGACTTGGCCGTAGTGTGATGACGCACTGCGGAATACGTCGGCAGATTAGATTTGTGTCAATATTATTCTCTCTATGGCAATATGTGGAAACTTATTTTGGAGAGCCGGACACTACTCTTGGTGTTTACAATCTTCTACGAAGGACTTGGAGGAGGAACCCGCCTTGCAATGCCGAAGACAATTTGCGCGCCGGACTCGTCGTCATTGAAGCTTGGTTCAGGGGCTACTGAGGGAGTCCTACATTAGGGGGTGTTCGGGTAGCCGGACTATACCTTCAGCCGGACTCCTGGACTGTGAAGATACAAGATTGAAAACTTCATCCCGTGTCCGGATGGTACTTTCCTTGGCGTGGAAGGCAAGCTTGGCGATGCAGATATTCAAGATCTCCTACCATTGTAACCGACTCTGTGTAACCCTAACCCTATCCGGTGTCTATATAAACCGGAGGGTTGTAGTCCGTGGCAATCAACTCCATACACAACAATCATACCATAGGATAGCTTCTAGGGTTTAGCCTCCTTGATCTCGTGGTAGATCTACTCTTGTACTACCCATATCATCAATATTAATCAAGCAGGAGTAGGGTATTACCTCCATCGAGAGGGCCCGAGCCTGGGTAAAAAACAACGTGTCCCTTGTCTCCTGTTACCATCCGGCCTAGACGCACAGTTCGGGACCCCCTACCCGAGATCCGCCGGTTTTGACACCGACAATCATCTTATAAAGCTACCGTCGAACTAAGCAAAATAAGATGCGTAAAAGATAAACATCATATGCAATCATAATATGTGACATGATATGGCCATGATCATCTTGCGTCTTTGATCTCCATCTCCAAAGTACTGTCATGATCTCCATCGTCACCGGCATGACACCATGATCTCAATCATCTTGATCTATATCAATGTGTCGTCACATGGTCGTCTCGCCAACTATTGCTCTTGCAACTATTGCTATCGCATAGCGATAAAGTAAAGCAATTATTTGGCGCTTGCATCTTATGCAATAAAGAGACAACCATAAGGCTTCTGCCAGTTGTCGATAACTTCAACAAAACATGATCATCTTATACAACAACTTATATCTCATCACGTCTTGACCATATCAAATCACAACATGCCCTGCAAAAACAAGTTAGACATCCTCTACTTTGTTGTTGCAAGTTTTACGTGGCTGCTACGGGCTGAGAAAGAACCATTCTTACCTACGCATCAAAACCACAACGATAGTTTGTCAAGTTGGTGCTGTTTTAACCTTCGCAAGGACCGGGCGTAGCCACACTCGGTTCAACTAAAGTTGGAGAAACTGACACCCGCTAGTCACCTGTGTGCATAGCACGGCGGTAAAACCAGTCTCGCGTAAGCGTACACGTAGTGTCGGTCCGGGCCGCTTCATCCAACAATACCGCCGAACCAAAGTGTGACATGCTGGTAAGCAGTATGACTTATATCGCCCACAACTCACTTGTGTTCTACTCGTGCATATTACATCAACGCATAAAACCTGGCTCGGATGCCACTGTTGGGGAACGTAGTAATTTCAAAAAAATTCCTACGCACACGCAAGATCATGGTGATGCATAGCAACGAGAGGGGAGAGTGTTGTCTACGTACCCTCGTAGACCGGAAGCGGAAGCATTATAACAACGCGGTTGATGTAGTCGTACGTCTTCATGGCCCGACCGATCAAGCACCGAAACTACGGCACCTCCGAGTTCTAGCACACGTTCAGCTCGATGACGATCCCCAGACTCCGATCCAGCAGAATGTCGGGGAAGAGTTCCATCAGCACGACGGCGTGGTGACGATCTTGATGTTCTACCGTCGCAGGGCTTCGCCTAAGCACCACTACAATATTATCGAGGATTATGGTGGAGGGGGGCACCGCACACGGCTAAGAGATCAATGATCAATTGTTGTGTCTATGGGGTGCCCCCCTGCCCCCGTATATAAAGGAGCAAGGGAGGGAGGCGGCCGACCTAGGAGGAGGGCGCGCCAAGGGGGAGTCCTACTCCCACCGGGAGTAGGACTCGTCCTTCCCTTGTTGGAGTAGGAGAGAAGGAAAAGTGGGCTGCACCCCTTGTCCAATTCGGACCAGAGGGGGGGCGCGCGCCTCCTTCCTTTTGGCCTCTCTCCTCTATTTCCGTATGGCCCAATAAGGCCCATATACTCCCCGGTGAATTCCCGTAACTCTTCGATACTCCGAAAAATACCTAAATCACTCGGAACCTTTCCGATGTCCGAATATAGTCGTCCAATATATCGATCTTTACGTCTCGACCATTTTGAGACTCCTCGTCATGTCCCCGATCTCATCCGAGACTTCGAACTACATCGGTACATCAAAACTCATAAACTCATAATATAACTGTCATCGAAACCTTAAGTGTGCGGACCCTACGGGTTCGAGAACAATGTAGACATGACCGAGACACGTCTCCAGTCAATAACCAATAGCGGAACCTGGATGCTCATATTAGCTCCCACATATTCTACGAAGATCTTTATCGGTCAGACCGCATAACAACATACGTTGTTCCCGTTGTCATCAGTATGTTACTTGCCCGAGATTTGATCATCGGTATCTCAATACCTAGTTCAATCACGTTACCGGCAAGTCTCTTTACTCGTTCCATAATACATCATCCCACAACTAACTCATTAGTTGCAATGCTTGCAAGGCTTAAGTGATGTGCATTACCAAGAGGGCCCAGAGATACCTCTCCGACAGTCGGAGTGACAAATCCTAATCTCGAAATACGCCAACCCAACAGTTACGTTGTGACGTTTAGTAGCACACAAAGTGTTCCTCCGGTAAACGGGAGTTGCATAATCTCATAGTCATAGGAACATGTATAAGTTATGAAGAAAGCAATAGCAACAAACTAAACGATCAAGTGCTATGCTAATGGAATGGGTCAAGTCAATCACATCATTCTCCTAATGATGTGATCCTTTTAATCAAATGACAACTCATGTCTATGGTTAGGAAACATAACCATCTTTGATCAACGAGCTAGTCAAGTAGAGGCATACTAGTGACACTCTGTTTGTCTATGTATTCACACATGTATTATGTTTCCGGTTAATACAATTCTAGCATGTATAATAAACATTTATCATGATATAAGGAAATAAATAATAACTTTATCATTGCCTCTAGGGCATATTTCCTTCAGTACCGCTGTGGTACCGGGCCACTACCGCCTCGACTCGAGGGGGGCGCATCTCGTGTCGGGTTGAGCGGCACTTGCAGCGGTAGTATGTGTGGTAGTACCGCTCGAGAGCGGTAGTACCGCCCTACCACTGCGGCAGTACCGGGCTGGGCACGGTCCCTCCTCCATCTTCAAGCCCACCCAGGCTGGGCGGTAGTACCGCAAGGGGGAGCGGTAGTACCGCTGGGTCCAGTGGTAGTACCACTGCCCCCTGCGGTAGTACCGCCCTCTGCGGGGCTGTTTTGGGGGTAACGGTTGGATGGGGTCCTTTAGTATTAAAGGGGGTCCCCTTCTTCCTCGTTGACTTACCTCTTTCCCCATAAGCTCGATTAATGCTCCAAGCTCCATTTTCGCCCGATCTCTCTCCCTAGCCAATCAAACTTGTTGATTTGCTCGAGAGTGGTTGAGAAGGCCCCGATCTACACTTCCACCAAGAGAAATTTGATTCCCCCACCTATCCCTAGTGGATCTTGTTACTCTTGGGTGTTTGAGCACCCTAGACGGTTGAGGTCACCACGAAGCCATAGTCCATTGTGGTGAAGCTTCATGGTGGTGTTGGGAGCCTCCGATTAAGTTGTGGAGATTGCCCCAACCTTGTGTGTAAAGGTCTGATCGCCGCCTCCTAGGGCACCAATAGTGGAATCACGACATCTCGCATTGTGTGAGGCCGTGAGGAGAATACAGTGGCCCTAGTGGCTTCTTGGGGAGCATTGTGCCTCCACACCGCTCCAACGGAGACGTACTTCCCCTCAAAAGGAAGGAACTTCGGTAACACATCCTTGTCTTCACCGGCTCCACCCTTGGTTATCTCGTACCTTTACTTGTGCAAGCTTATTAGTGTTACTTCCCGTGCTTCCCCGTGTGCTTGTTGTTGTTGCATCATATAGGTTGCTCACCTAGTTGCACTTCTAGACAACCTACCTTGATGCAAAGTTTAATTTGGTAAAGAAAAGCTAAAAATTGTTAGTTGCCTATTCACCCCCTCTAGTCAACCATATCGATCCTTTCACCCACCACCGCCGACGACCACCACCCCCACCCTCAACCCTAAGATAGATAGTGGGGTACCTCTCTAGCGAGCATCCCTCCCCGCTGCGGCTGGTTCTTCCTTAACTCCAGCGAGCCCCCCCTGAAAATTGACTGACCCAAAAGTCGATTTAGTCGACTGAAGTGTAGCTAAATCAGAGCAGCATCGCAAGCAAGAGTAAGAGTGAGAGCAGCAGCAAGAGCAAGAGCAAGAGAAAGAGTAGACAAGGCAGGGGACCGAGAGCAAGAGCAGAGCAGCAGCGTGAGCGAGAGCTAAAGCAGCAACAACTCCTACTAATGTGGACGTCACCGCCGACGGAGCGACGCCGTGGAGGAAGTGGCCGGCGACGCCGCCATGGATGGAGCCACGCCGTGTCGGCTCGGGACCGAGCGCCGGCAGCACCGTGAGATCAAATCAAGAAGAAAATGCGGTGATTAGTGTACAACCTCTTTGGTGGCGCCGATTAGGCTATAGCTTCATCCTGGGGAATGGTGATGATGATGCTCTTCCGGTGGTGCAAGTGAAGACGGCGGTGTGGGAATGGAGGTGGCGCGAAAGACGACGGTGTGTTTGAAATATGACCGTTGGAACACGTGTCAGTTCCTTAGTGACCCAGGGTCATTTCGGACAAATTAGGTCGGGTTGCCTAGTGGCTATAAATAGCCCACCCCCTACACCATAAATTGGTTGGCTACTCAGAGTTAGTATACGGCTTTTGTTGTTTGAGAGCAACCCACCTCGAAGCCTTTGAGAGAGATTTCCTTGCGAGGACAAAGCCCTAAACACCCAGAGCCAAAGAGTGTTAGGCATCACTGAAGTCTTCCTGTCTATGTGATCTGAAGACTTATTACACTTGAGGACTGTGAATCCTCCAGCCGGTTAGGCGTCGCGTTCTGAGCATCCAAGAGTCATTGTGGATCGCCGGTGAATGAAGTCTGTGAAGGTTTGGAAGTCTACCTTGAAGACTTACCAGAGTGATTGGGTGTGGACTGGGTGTCCTTAGCTCAAGGGGAATAAGGTGCAGACGAGGTCTTCTGAGTTGAATCTCAGCCTCCCTAACCAGACGTACAGTTGTCACAGCAACTGGAACTGGTCCAACAAATCATTGTCTTCAACGAGCCACTGGTTCTATCCTTCCCACATCTTTATTTGTAGATTGGTCCTTGTGAACTCATTGCCTGTTTGCATTATCTATTTGTCTTCACTGTGTGACTGCTTGTTCTGATTGGCTTCATACTATATTCCATCCTGATCTATACTGCCTAGCTGCTATTAGTCCTTGTGCTTTCATTTCATTGAATACTTGACTATGGCTTGCTTAGTGTAGTCTACCTTCCGCTGCATGGTAATAGGTTTATTTCTATCGTTTGTCTTCGAAACTTCCATGTTTTGAAGACTTTCATAAAATCGCCTATTCACCCCCCTCTAGTCGATCACTAGCACTTTCAATTGGTATTAGAGCAAGGTACTCCCTTGTTCTGTGTGATTCGGTTTAACCACCTGGAGTTTTAGCTATGTCGACTGCAGGGATAATCAAAGTCTCCGTTGCGTGCCCAGTCTTCGATGGAACTGAATATCCCTACTGGAAGAATAAGATGCGCATGCATCTGGAAGCCATTGATGTCAATCTCTGGTATGTCCTCAAGAATGGCGTCCCCAAGGCTGGTGAAGGTGTCACCGCTGCTGATGTCAAGAAGTTCGTTCAAGTGGATTCCACTGCCAAGAACATCATTTGTGGTCATCTGACCAAAGGACAGTATGGCCGGGTTAGTGCTCTGGAAACATCCAAGCTAGTCTGGGGTTGGCTCTCCAAGGTCAACGAAAGCGTCTCAACCCAAAGAGATCAAAGAATTAGTGTCCTTCACAACCTCTTCAACCGCTTCAAGAGAAATGACAATGAGAATGTTCAGCTCACGTTTGATTGACTCGCTGACATCACAAATGAGTTTCAAGCCCTCTGCGCTACTGAGATCACCAACTATGAAGTCGTCAAGACACTCCTGAGATCACTTGACAGCTTGTTTGGCACCCTAGCCCTGATGATTCAAGAACGCCCTGACTTCAAGACACTCGATCCGTCTGACATACTTGAAAGGCTCAACACACATGAGTTTCAGCTTTCTGAGAAAAGAGACATCTACGATCCCAACTATGGGCGAACTTGTGCTTTGAAGGCAAAAGCTATTTCCTCATCTGAAGAAGAATCTGATTGCAGTTCTGATGATCCCGAAGGCATTGGAAAGGAGCTTGCTATGCTTGTGAAGAAGTTCCAGAAATTCACCAAGAAGAAAGGCTTCAGAAAGTCCTCAAGATCCAGCTCAAGGAATGATGAAGCTTCTACTCATGACTACAAGAAGAGAACATGTCACAAGTGCAAGAAACCTAGTCACTACATCTCTGAGTGTCCGCAGTGTGACAATGAGAACAACAACAAGAAGAAGAAGAGCAAGGAATATGATTCTGACGACAAGAAGAAGAAGAAATACTCAAAGTCTTCTTCCAAGTCCTCATCAAATTCTTCATCACACAAGAAGAGCTCATCTGGCAAGGCTCGTGCATTTGTTGGCAAGGAAATGGATTCAGAGGAGGAGTCTGCTTCTGAGGAGGCGGAGGTGGAGTCTGAGAGGAGTCTGATTCTGGCGTTGCAAGCCTGGCTACAGCCTACGTTGCCAAGTCCATCTTCAACATTAAAGACAATGACTTCATCACCGACGCCGATGCTAATGACCAGGAGAACTCCGCTCCCTCCTACTGCTTCATGGCACGCGGTACCAAGGTAAACTCACGCACTACTCACTATCAAACATCCAGTTAAGATTGCACTGATTGTGGTTCCAAACCCAGCTACAAAACACTGGCTAAAATTGCAACTGAACAACAGAAAGCCATGGAACATATTCAAAAACTGTTAGACAAAAGCGATGACCTGTTAGACACTAAAATGACTCGATCTCAGTCCTTAATTGAAGACATAAAAAATCTTCATGTTAAGTATGGGGAACTTGAAAGTCGTCATGAAACGCTCTCAACAACTCATGAAAAGCTTTACTATGATTATCTTCAAAGGAAGCAAGACCTTGAGAAATTGAGAGCGGCTCATGAAGATCTTCAAAAGGAAAACGAGTTGCTTCGCGCCAAACAGATCAGTTCCACTCAGGAAGGATTTGAACCACCATGTCTTAAATGCATTGAGCGTGACAATGCTACTTCTGTTGCTGGATGTTCTACTGCTGGTACTGTTGCAATATCTTCAACTGTTGATGTGGTAACTAACCCCTCTGCTGCGGATGCCACTGCTATTGCTGATGAAAATGCTAGGTTGAAGACATTGCTTGAAACAGGGATGTATAAAAGTCTCAAAGGGCATCATACACTATCTGATGTCCTCAAAAGGCAGATCCTGAACCAAAACACTAGGAAAGAGGGTGTTGGGTTCGAACGGAAAATGAATGCTGATGGCTCTTACTGGAAACCTGAGCAGTACCCCAAAACCACATGGGTAGCTGCAAAGGAACCTTTAGTGGATCCATCCACCCTATCTGGCTTCACTTGTGCTAATCCCATTGTTATTGATGAATCCTTTGATGCAAACTATAAACTGTTTAAGAATCAGAATGGTGAAGTGTTTGCCAGGTATATTGGTACTAACTGCAGGTATGGGCCACCTATGAAGAAAGTCTGGGTGCCGAAAAAGTGTCTGGAAAATCTTCCTGTGTATGTCGTCATGACACCACAAGTGAAGACGACAAACCCCAGACCACAGGCTTCATATGGTCCAAAGGCTTCATACAGATAGAGGACTCACCTGAGTCGCACTAACGCAAATGTTTTGCAGTGAAACCATACTCAGGCCCATGAATATGAGCGCGTTTCATCAAACCGCCATGTTCATAAGACCAAGAACTACTCTGCTTATTCTTATGAGTACTATTGTCCACCTACAAGACTATTTGCTAGGGCTCCAAAGCCGAAGTTCTCAGATGTTGCACTTAGACTCATTGCTTCGAAGCCACCCTTGAAGATGTGGGTGGCTAAGAAAGCTTAACTTTTTTCTGCAGGGAAAGGTCTCCAGCCGAAAATCAAATGCGTCTAAAGCTATTACTGGGGACCTTAAACATCTTGTAGGGCGCAAGATCAAATGCCCAAATGGTCTTATTATGTATTTTGTTCCTGAGTCGCTTGCTCCTTGCCCTATCAGTCCTAACCTCAATCTAAGCTTTCATAATCCACTTGCTTGTCAAATGTTTATGCTTCGCAATTCTCTTCGTGAAGCCTATCCCCCTAATTGCACTGTAGGGTATGACACCAGCTGCTTCAGAATGGATTATTGATAGTGGATGTACTAATCACATGACTGGCAAGCGAAGTCTTCTCATGGACTCAACCTTACGTCTATCTGACAAGAGTCACATCACATTTGCTGATACTGGTAAAAGCAAGGTATTGGGTCTAGGTAGAGTTGCAATCTCAAGGGATCAACACATGGATAAAGTGATGCTTGTTGAATCCCTTGGTTTCAACTTAATGTCTATCTCAATGCTTTGCGATGTAAACATGATTGTGATGTTTGCAAAATATCGTTGCCTTGTTCTAATGGAATCTGACAAGTCTCTAGTCTTTGAAGGGTACCGGAAAGATGATTTGTACATGGTAGATTTCTCAGTAGGACCACAACTTGTCGTATGTCTTCTTGCAAAAGCTTCAGAATGCTGGCTCTAGCATCGGAGGCTAGGGCATGCTGCCATGAGGAACTTGCACACTCTTGCAAAGAAGAAGCATATCATAGGCATTGAGGGCGTCAAGTTCAAGAAGGATCACTTATGTGGTGCCTGCGAAGCTGGAAAGATGACAAGGGCCAAGCATCCCTCGAAGACAATCATGACAATGACTCAACCCTTCGAACTGCTACACATGGACCTCTTCGGTCCCACTCACTACTCAACTTGTACTACTACTGCTTGTCTCTATGGCTTCATCATTGTTGATGATTATTCAAGATATACATGGGTGCATATAATCCTCTACAAGACTGAAGTGCAGGATGTCTTCAGACGCTTCGCCAATTGAGCCATGAACAACTATGGCGTCAAGATCAAGCACATCAGAAGTGACAATGGCACTGAATTCAAGAACACCGGCCTCGACACTTATCTTGGTACTTTGGGCATCACTCATGAGTTCACAGCTCCGTACATGCCTCAGCAGAATGGCATCGTGGAACGCAAGAACAGAACACTCATTAAGATGGCACAGACGATGCTCGATGAATACAAGACTCCAAGAAAGTTTTGGCCTGAAGCCATTGATACTGCATGCCATACCATCAGCTGTGTTTATCTTCACAAGCTTCTGAACAAAATATCCTATGAGCTTCTCACTGGTAAGAAGCCAAATGTCAGTTACTTCAGAGTATTTGGTGCCAGGTGCTGGATCAAGGATCCACATCACACTTCAAAATTTGCACCGAAAGCACATGAAGGTTTCATGCTTGGATACGGAAAGGATTCACACTCCTATAGAGTCTTCAACCTCTTTCACTATAAAGTGGTTGAAACTGTGGATGTGCGGTTCAATGAGACTAATGGCTCGCAAAGAGAGCACCTGCCAAATGTGCTAGATGAAGTTCCATCCAGTGAATCCATCAAGCTTAAGGGAACTAGAGAAATCATATCGTCTGAAGCACAGCCCGAAGAGGAACTCATCATCTCTGCACCTGATCAACCAGAAGACAATGCTTAGCCTGAAGACAATCCTTCTAACGATGATAATGATCAGCAAGAGCAAAATCTTCGTCCTGTTCATCCTCGTGTTGCAAATGAAGTACAAATTGAGAAAATAATTGATAGCATCAATGCACTTGGTCCACTCACTCGTTCAAGGGCAACACAACTAGCAAATTTCTGTGGGCACTTCGCATTCGTCTCAATTTCTGAACTCAAGAAAGTTGATGAAGCCTTCATGGAACCTGAATGGATTCAAGCTATGCAAGAAGAGCTTCAACAATTTGAGCTGAATAATGTATGGGAACTAGTCAAGCGTCCTGATCCTCGTAAGCACAATATCATAGGCACTAAATGGATATATCGCAACAAGCAAGATGAGCATGGTCAAGTTTTCAGAAACAAAGCTTGTCTCGTTGCTCAAGGATACACTCAAGTTGAAGGAATTGACTTCGATGGAACATTTTCTCCTGTGGCTAGGCTTCAAGCTATACGCATACTGCTGACCTATGCAAATCATCATAACATTCTTCTATATCAAATGGATGTGAAGAGCGCTTTTCTCAATGGCAAGATTGAAGAAGAAGTGTATGTTGCACAACCGCCTGGCTTTGAAGATCCAAAACATCCTGACATGGTGTATAAGCTCAACAAGGCACTGTATGGCCTCAAACAAGCCCCTCGTGCTTGGTATAAAACACTCAAAGACTTCCTGAAGAGCAAAGGCTTCAAACCTGGTTCCCTAGATCTCACACTCTTCACGAAGACATATGATGGTGAACTGTTTGTGTGCCAAATATATGTGGATGACATTATCTTCGGATGCACTAATCAGAAATACAGTGATGAGTTTGGATACATGATGAAAGAGCAATATCAGATGTCCATGATGGGAGAGTTGAAGTTCTTCCTTGGTCTTCAAATATGACAGCAATGCAACAGCATCTTCATATCTCAAGAGAAATACCTCAAAGATTGCCAGGAGAAGTTTGGAATGCAAGACTGCAAAGGTTACACGACGCCAATGCTAGCTAAACACCATCTGGGTCCCGATGACAATGGTAAATAGTTCAATCAAAAGGTATACCGCTCCATGATTGGTTCTTTGCTTTATTTATGTCCATCTAGGCTAGATATCATGCTTAGTGTTTGCATGTGTGCGCGATTCCTAGAGGCACCAAAGGAATTGCATCACTTAGCTGTGAAGCGAATTCTTCGATATTTGGCTCACACCCCAACACTAGGATTATGGTATCCAAAGGGCTCAGAGTTTGATCTAGTTGGATTCTCGGATGCTGATTATGGTGGTGAAAAGGTGGATCGCAAGTCTACATCAGGCACATGTCACTTTCTGGGACGATCACTTGTATGTTGGTCTTCAAAGAAGCAGAACTGTGTTTCTCTCTCCACTGCTAAATCTGAATACATTGCTGTTGGATCTTGCTGCGCTCAGCTTCTATGGATGAACCAAACACTCAAAGACTATGGCATTCATCTGAAGCAGGTGCCACTCTACTACGACAACGAAAGCGCCATCAAGATTGCTAACAACCCAGTTCAGCACTCGAAGACAAAGCACATTGAAATTTGTCATCACTTTCTCAGAGATCATGTCATGAAGGAAGATGTTGATATCATACACGTCAACACTGAAGACCAACTGGCAGATATCTTCACAAAGCCCTTTGATGATAAAAGGTTTTGCAAGTTATGGTGTGAGCTAAATATCTTGGAATCCTCAAATGTCATGTGCTCAGGCACACATCCTAACACTTATGCATGTTGAAGACTTAGATGTGCAACACACGAAGTAAAGTATATCTTCAATCAATGAAGACTTACATTCTGAGGGTGAATACATTAACGTGGAATTTGACTTCGGAGCGCCACGATAATTGTGCGCCGTGTCTGGGTCTAATACTTCCTATATGGTGGGTAATGCCACCACCAAATTCTTCCCTTACAAGTGTTTTTCTCATGACGTTACATTTGCAAAATCTTCGCATTTTGTTTGTCTTCAATGTTAACATGGCCTCATGTTTATCTTCAATGTACTGATTTGGTTTCTGTCCTCTACGACATTCACTTATAGCTATCTCTTCACGTTGAATCTTTTTAACTAAGTGAATGTGATCGGACCCTAACCTTTCTATGCTCCCGTCTCAAGTCTATCTATCCAAATCATATGCATTCTATTAAAACTGTCAAATGTCTTCGCTGAGTCCTTGTCAGTAGGAGACACAGAGACAAACATTAATCTATTTTCAATGATCAATCCTTTTTACCTGAAACCCGAAGAAGTGGGAACGACCACCCGACAATCCAGGCATGCGTGGGAACATGGAACAACCTCCAATGTGTTGCATGATCGCCACGTGTCCTTCAGATGTGAACCGCCAGGGGCACCTGCGTAATAATGTTGTGTCGTCCCTATCTCTATAAATACACGCCTCACCCTAGTCATTATCTCTTCTTCCACTCTCACACAAACCCTAGCGCCACCGCTAGCCCTCGATGACGCCGGCGACGAAGCGCTTTGCTGCCGCGACCTCACCGATGCCGTCCTCACGCCGGCCACGGACACCGTCTTCTCTGCCGTCGCCGTAGGTGTCCTCCGTCGCCAAGTTAGGGCATGGAAGATCAAACTGCTCGGCCTCCTCTCCCACTCCGTCTAGCAGTTCCTTGTGTGGTAAATAAAACCTCTTTTTACAGTCTTTTTGATCCGATAGATTCATCCTTTTCAACCACAAGTGGTTTCTGTTCCCACAACTTGAATCTATCTCATTCTGCATCTCATAGCATGCCTAGTATGTTCACTTATGCTTCACAAAGTAGTTAGATTCCTCACTTGTACTTATTCATGGATTCGTACAAATCTGGAACCAACTCTCTACACATGAGTGAATGTCTTCGCACTATGAGGTCAATGTCTTCTAAACTGATTTATCTTCAAAATCTTCTGAGAATGCATACGACCTCTTCCCCTTGCCTCGCACCTTTAATGCTGTCACGGGTACATGTCCGTGGGAGAATCCCTTAGTTCTCATAGTCTGCATTCATTTGCAGAGTTCTTACAACACCATATAAATTCTCCTGAAGCCAGCTCTTGTCTTACTAGTAGACGGAAGACTTTGACAGTGTTGAAGCCTTTTAGTATAAACTTCATGGCAGCAGAAAAAACAGTCAGGAAGGGCGGCAGACAGCGTCGTGGAAACACTGCTAAGGACCTGCCACCTGATCTCTATGAGCTATACAAGTCAGATCCAAAAGAGACCTATGGAGAACGCAAGAACCGAATCCAATGGATTCAAAGACATTGGGCAGAGGAATGGTTCAAGTACAAATTCGTCACCGACGAATATGCTGAGAAGAGTGCCATCAAAGGCCCCTGGGGAGATATTATATACAAAGGTCTTCAGCCCAAGTCGAAGTCCGAAGCTATTGCTCAAGGCTTCTACCCCTGCATGATTCGTGGACCTCAGCCTGCTAATGTCGACCCATCCTCTCTGTTATGGTGTCGAGAAGATAATCTCTTCATGCGCAACTATCCGTTTGCAAAGAACTCGGCCAAGGAAAACAAGAAGTCTTTGGGATTAGACTTCAACCCAGGCCCCTCTGCACCATGTGCCGATGGCACACAAGAAGCTGAGCCCAATCTTGTTGGGCCCTTCTACAACTTAGAAGGTCTCATCACTCACATAATGGTTCAAGGGGCAGACGTGGATCAACCTGCCGACGATGCTGATTCTGACGAAGCGCCTGCACCACCGAAGCCTGTGAAGCAAATAAAACCCAAGGCTTCAAAGCCCTCTTCAGTACCAAAGGCTTCAAATCCCTCATCTGCACCAAAGGTCTCACGGGCGAAGCCTCTGGCCACTGCACCTCCTGAAGCTAGTGTGCAGTCTGAAGATCTCTCACGCATCTCCAATTCTGCCAAGTTGAAAAAGCCCATGCAACCCACTGGTCAAGCACTGACCCCTGCTGCTGTTCTGAGAAAGGAGAATGACGCCATTGATCTGTCCAGCGACGACGATCTTGGCGATGCCACTCTTGAGCAGTTGATCAAGAGCAAGCAAGAGGCGGAAATCTTCAATGATCTTCCTCTCTTTGATGTGGAAATCTTAAACAAGTTTATTGATGAGTGGTTTGACATCCCAGATGTCAGCTTTGATGATCTTCAGCTTCCCATTGGCCTCAGCGTCTCCTTCCACGGAGCCATTGCTCCTGAGCTGGCTCTAGGTCAGAAAATTGTTGAGATGAAGCATAAGATCGATTATGAAAAGGCTCGGTGCAAGAAGCACATGACCAAGCTCAATGTTGAAGACATTCAAAATTTCAAGGTCATGATGCATGAGCTCAAGGAGGCATTCCACAAAAAACGAGAAGAAGCAAAAGGTTCTCGTGAGCGCATGAAGAATCTTGCTGCTAAATGTTTTCAAGGCTACAATGAAGACGAAAAGAGCAAGGCCTTGGGGCGACCAGGCATCGACCCTAGAATGGCGGCCAAGAAGAAGAAGAAGCCAGCTATGGCAGAACCAGAAGCATCAAGGCAGGAAGAACCTCGCATTGTCTTCCCAGCCAGTATGATAGGCTCGAAGCCTAAAGTCCCCATAGTGGCTTCAGAATTCAAGAAAACTAGAGCAGCTGAAGCCGAAGCCAGAAAGCGCAAGACCAAAGCCACCACTGATGATGCTCCCCCAACCAAGAAAAGGAAAACAAAGAAGAGAGACCAGGCTGCTCACATAGAGCCCCTTCTTGTCGACCCAATTTCTGTTGCTCGTCCTGCGTCTGAACATCGAGAGAGCCAGTAGATAGTTCATGAGCCTGCTTCCATAGAGGCTCCTGAAGCTGAAGATAATCCAGCTGTTGACCCCACCGCAGCTGAAGACATTGGTCATCATGAAGATGTTGAAGATGATGAAGTCCTTCCTCAGATCGAGCACAATTTGGTATCATCTCCTATGCTCACGCACAGCGAGCTCATCATCATTGGTCGTCCTCTGACGCCAAGTGCTAAGGATGCATCGTGGGCTGATCACCCACAACAACAAGACACCCCAAGTTCTCCCCAACCACAAGTAACCACAGCAGTGCAAGATGACAATGACTTTGAGGCCCAGCCAACTCCATCTCCACAGGCGTCGCCAGCGTTACGCAGGCTTCGCAAAGGACCAAGGCCCCAAGCCACTCTTTCGAGCGTTCCAGAAGGAGAAGTGCCCCACCAATCTGTTGCACGTCAAGTGTTTCCAAAAGCCACTCCAACTGTGAACGCGTCTGAGTCTGAAGCCAAAATGGCTGAAGATATTCCGGCTGCATCAGCCGATGAAGAAGAAGCACCACGTGATGAAGAAAGAGTTGCTACACCACCAACCATTCTTGAAGCTGTTCTCGAGGAGAACGTGTCCGACCCTCCAGCTCCTGAAGTGGAGATTACCAATACTGAGTCGGCCACCAACATCAACACTAAAGCCAATGACGTAGTCATGGATGAAGCTGATGTGGCGCCTGAAGCTAACGTGACCACCAACAACAACACTGCTGACGACGCTGATGTCATCATGCCCGAGGCAAATAATGAAGCACCTGAAGCCAATGTGGCCCCTGAAGCCAATCATGCACCAAACGTTTTCCTTCCTCCTGAAGCTATTGTGCCACTTGCAGCCCATGTCAACGAAAATGCCAATGCTCCTGTAGCCCCTCCAAGACCTCATACTATTGAGCTGGCATTTGATCGTGGTCAGCCTGTTATGGTCCGATGGACCATTCTGGTTCCTCCACCTGCTGCGAGTCCACAATTTGACTATCATGTCGAACACATGCCTCTAGTCCAGAAGCCCAAGGCAAGACTTCCAAGATTCCCAGGCACTACAACCTCACCTGGGGTCTTCAATGTGAATGGCTTCATGGCACATAACACCTTCTTCAACAACGCCAAGAACCCTTACTCCAAACATCGCATTTCATCGGATCGGCACTAGAGCTATCAGCAGCGTAGCTACTATTCATGCGTCTTATACAATCAAGGGCGCATATTTCCACATATGCGTCTCGACACTGAAGCTATAGCTGGCCTGCCCTATCTAGAAGTAGCGTTGGATTGCTTCAGAGACGTTGAACTCCTGAAATTTGTCACAGACAAGGAACACTGGAATGAAGAGCTTCTATTACAGTTTTATGCAACTCTTCACATTCGAGGATACAACAGGGATCCAAAGACTTGGGTCCTTGAGTGGATGACAGGCAATGTCCATCATGAAGCCAAATCTCTTGATATCATTGAAATCATAGCCCTGCCCACTCCTGGTGATTACTATGAACTAGGTTGTCAACAACACCAAAATGCTTTGGAGAGCATTTTTCAGAAGCCAGAACCAACATGAGCCAAATGCTGAGCATGATGAAGCCTTTGCCTCACGACGCTGACTACCCATCTGAATTCTTTGTTGAAGACCTAGAGTATCTGCCTCGCACCATTTACCATATCATCAGAAAAACTCTATGGCCTGTCAAAGGACATTCATCTGCAGCGAAGCTTGAAGGAGCAATGAAGACTTTGGTTTTCCATATATTCAATGGCATCAGCTTCAATGTTCAAGACTTCTTCATCAGGCAATTGGCTGCATCTGGCTCCGACATTTTTGGTTTGAATTTCTATGCTCCATGGGTAATGCGTCTTATCAAGCTGCACTCTGCCTGCAACTATCAGCCGTCTGCGCGCAATCATCTTGTATTCTTGCCAGAGGTTGATCTGTCTGTTGAAGCTATTTACCCGGAGCCTGCTAAGGATCCGCTTTATCTTCACAATGCTGATTGTCAAAGTTTCACCCAGCCCACTGAAGGAGTTCAGGCAGTCTCTCGTGTTTATCCCTTGGCTGGTAACACACATGCCCCTCGCGCTCAAACTGACGCCACTGGAAGCACCATTGCCCAAAGGCCTCAGAAGCGATCTCGTGTTCTCAATGGCCGAGAGCATCTTGTCGCGCTACATCAGAAACAGGATAAGCATCATAACTGGCTTAAGCGTCATAAGCAAAGCCTCTTGGTGGACGTCAATCACATTCGCAATCTTGCCACCAAGAATGCCTTTGTTACACATGAAACCTGTCGGAGGTCTTGGAAGAGTTTGACATTGCTTAGTGCTGAAGCTGATCTGCAAGACGATGGCTTCATAGAAAGATTCAAGTTTGACTCAACTCCTCCAAGGAATGCTCACTTGCGTCGGACTCCCTCGCTTGAAGACTCTGACTATTCGTCCTCAGCTACGACGGTGAATGCCAGAGTCATCGATGACCAAGATGATGCCACTTCACCTCCTCCAACTTCAGCGCGTGTCGACACTGCACCGAGTTCTTCTACACCACCAACCTCAACGACGACCCTGCTGCTTCGCCTGCACCTCATAGGGACGAGTAGGTGCTCTATGTCTTCAAGCCTTTTTGGTCCTTACTGACAAAAGGGGGAGAAGCATATGAGTTGATAGTCTTCAAGCGGGTACATATGGGTGGTTGCTTTACTTTTTGCTACATTTGCCAAGTGCTTACAACTCTATCTTTTTGATACATTTGGTTCTTTGAGTTGTAACACTTAAACTCGATTGCCGTCTGCTACTTTTTTGCTATTCTGTGATGCGATGATACATTCCGCATGTGCGATGATAAGTTCCGTACTTAGGTCATTTTTGCAGACGTCCATTTTTCATTATGCATGTCATTATCTTCGTAATATCAAATCATGCATGATGAATTGCCGTCATAAGTTTAAGAGTATCTCCACAAGTACAACCTGCCATGTGCATTTGCATTCCAAAAGCAAATTACTTATATGCACATCTTCAGGGGGAGCCTTTGCCACTTATGAAGACAATACCCTATCCTTTACAATTTCACATATTTTATTCCCCGTTGAAAAATTCGACCAGTTTGTCATCAATCACCAAAAAGGGGGAGATTATAAGTGCATCTAGTGCCACCCCTAGTTGGTTTTGGAGTATTGACGACAAACCTGGTTGAGGGACTAATGTGTTTGTGAGAATTGCAGGATAACACAGGTAGAAGTCCCTCATTGATTCGATTTACCTACCGGAGATGACCAATAAAAATGTATGAAGACATTGAGGACAAAGGTGGTATGTGAATGTATTCACATTGAAGACTATGACAAGAGAAGACATGTTGGGAAGACTATGGAGCGCGAAGACTTAGTTGTTTCGTTGTTTCATTTTCTTCTTTGTTGAGTCATAGGAACCACCGTACTGTTAAGTGGGGTCCAAGTGAACCAGTCAGAATGACTGACGTGATGCTTAACCAAAATCCTATGTCTTCGAGTGAAGACAATGAGAGCAAATCTTATCCAGAGCTGGATAAGTCAGCTTTGCTTGTAGCCCAAGTAAAGTTGTCGTGTGTGTTTGAAATATGACCGTTGGAACATGTGTCAGTTCCTTAGTGACCCAGGGTCATTTCGGACAAATCAGGTCGGGTTGCCTAGTGGCTATAAATAGCCCACCCCCTACACCATAAATTGGTTGGCTGCTAAGAGTTAATATACGGCTTTTGTCGTTTGAGAGCAACCCACCTCGAAGCCTTTGAGAGAGAATTCCTTGCGAGGACAAAGACCTAAACACCCAGAGCCAAAGAGTGTTAGGCATCACTGGAGTCTTCCTGTCTGTGTGATCTCAAGACTTATTACACTTGAGGACTGTGAATCCTCCAGCCAGTTAGGCGTCGCGTTCTGAGCATCCAAGAGTCATTGTGGATCGCCGATGAACGAAGTTTGTGAAGGTTTGGAAGTCTACCTTGAAGACTTACCAGAGTGATTGGGCGAGGATTGGTTGTCCTTAGCTCAAGGGGAATAAGGTGAAGACGATGTCTTCTGAGTTGAATCTTAGCCTTCCTAACCAGACGTATAGTTGTCACAACAACTGGAACTGGTCCAACAAATCATTGTCTTCGACGAGCCACTGGTTCTATCCTTCCCATCTCTTTATTTGCAGATTGGTCCTTGTGAAGTCATTGCATGTTTGCATTACCTATTTGTCTTCACTGTGTGACTGCTTGTTCTGATTGGCTTCATACTATTTCCATCCTGATCTATACTGCCTAGCTGCTATTAGCCCTTGTGCTTTCATTTCATTGAACACTTGACTATGGCTTGCTTAGTGTAGTCTACCTTCCGCTGCATGGTAATAGGTTTATTTCTATCATTTGTCTTCGAAACTTCCATGTTTTGAAGACTTTCATAAAATCGCCTATTCACACCCCCTCTAGTCGATCACTAGCACTTTCACTAGTAACATAGACTAGTAACTAGTCTATGTTGCTCTCCACTATGACCAGCCAAAGTTGAGGCACGGATACCAACAAGGGCCTGGTTGTGTCTATAATTGGACAACTCACCCGACTGCATGCACACCAGGCAGATGAAGCTCGTGTCGTGTTGGTGCTGTGTGCGGCCCCAACATAATGGTTCAAGGGGCAAACGTGGATCAACCTGCCGACGATGCTGATTCTAACGAAGCGCCTGCACCACCGAAGCCTATGAAGCAAATAAAACCCAAGGCTTCAAAGCCCTCTTCAGTACCAAAGGCTTCAAAGCCCTCATCTGCACCAAAGGTCTCACGGGCGAAGCCTCTGGCCACTGCACCTCCTGAAGCCAGTGTGCAGTCTGAAGATCTCTCACGCATCTCCAAGTCTGCCAAGTCGAAAAAGCCCCTGCAACCCACTGGTCAAGCACTGACCCCTGCTGTTGTTCTAAGAAACGAGAATGGTGCCATTGATCTGTCCAGCAATGACGATCTTGGCGATGACGCTCTTGAGCAGTTGATCAAGAGCAAGCAAGAGGCGGAAATCTTCAATGATCTTCCTCTCTTTGATGTGGAAATCTTAAACAAGTTTATTGATGAGTGGTTTGACAACCCAGATGTCAGCTTCGATGATCTTCAGCTTCCCATTGGCCTCAGCGTCTCCTTCCACGGAGCCATTGCTCCTGAGCTGGCTCTAGCTCAGAAAATTGTTGAGCTGAAGCGTAAGATCAATTATGAAAAGGCTCAGTTCAAGAAGCACATGGCCAAGCTCAATGTTGAAGACATTCAACACTTCAAGGTCATGATGCATGAGCTGAAGGAGGCATTCCACAAGAAACGAGAAGAAGCAAAAGGTTCTCGTGAGCGCATGAAGAATCTTGCTGCCAAATGTGTTCAAGGCTACAATGAAGCTAAAAAGCGCAAGGCCTTGGGGCGACCAGGCATCGACCCCAGAATGGCTACCAAGAAGAAGAAGAAGCCAGCTGTGGCAGAACCAGAAGCATCGAGGCAGGAAGAACCTCGCATTGTCTTCCCAGCCAGTATGACAGGCTCAAAGCCTAAAGTCTCCACAATGGCTTCAGAATTCAAGAAAACTAGAGCAGCTGAAGCCGAAGCTAGAAAGCGCAAGACCAAAGACACCACTGATGATGCTCCCCCAACCAAGAAAAGGGAAACAAAGAAGAGAGACCGGGCTGCTCCCACAGAGCTCCTTCTTGTCGAGCCAATTTCTGTTGCTCGTCTTGCGTCTGAACATCGAGAGCGCCAGTTGATAGTTCATGAGCCTGCTTCCACAGAGGCTCCTGAAGCTGAAGACAATCCAGCTGTTGACCCCACCGCAGCTGAAGACATTGGTCCTCATGAAAATGTGGAAGATGATGAAGTCCTTCCTCAGATCTAGCACAATTTGGTATCATCGCCTGTGCTCACGCACAACAAGCTCATCAGCATTGGCCGTCCTCTGACGCCAACTACTCAGGATGCATCGTGGGCTAATCACCCACAACAACAAGACACCCCAAGTTCTCCCCAACCACAAGTCACCTCACCAGTGCAAGATGACAATGACTTTGAGGCCCAGCCAACTCCATCTCCCAGGCGTCGCCGGCGTTACGCGGGCTTCGCAAAGGACCAAGGCCCCAAGTCACTCTTCCGAGCGTTCCAGAAGGAGAAGTGCCCCACCAATCTGTTGCACGTCAAGTGTTTCCAGAAGCCACTCCAACTGTGAACACCTCTGAGTCTGAAGCCAAAACGGCTGAAGATATTCCGGCTGCATCAGCCGATGAAGAAGAAGCACCACGTGATGAAGAATGAGTTGCTACACTACCAACCATTCCTGAAGCAGTTCTCGAGGAGAACGTGTCCGACCCTCTAGCTCCTGAAGTGGAGGTTACCAATACTGAGGCGGCCACCAACATCAACATTGAAGCCAATGATGTAGTCATGGCTGAAACTGATGTGGCGCATGAAGCTAACGTCACCACCACCAACAACACTGCTGACGACACTGATGTCGTCATGCCCGAAGCCAATAATGAAGCACCTGAAGCCAATGTGGCCCCTGAAGCCAATGCTGCACCAAACGTATTCCTTCCTCCTGAAGCTATTGTGCCACTTGCAGCCCATGTCAACGAAAATGCCAATGCTCCTGTACCCCCTCCAAGACCTCATACTATTGAGATGGCATTTGATCGTGGTCAGCCTATTATGGTCCGATGGCCATTCTGGTTCCTCCACCTGCCGCGGGTCCACAATTTGACTGTCATGTCGAACAGAGGCCTCAAGTACAGTAGCCCAAGCCAAGACTTCCAAGATTCCCAGGCACTGCAACCTCACCTGGGGTCTTCAATGTGAATGGCTTCATGGCACATAAAACCTTGTTCAACAACGCCAAGAACCCTTACTCCAAACCTCGCATTTCATCGGATCGGTTCTGGAGCTATCAGCAGCGTAGCTACTATTCATGTGTCTTATACAATCAAGGGCGCATATTTCCACATATGCGTCTTGACACTGAAGCTATAGCTGGCCTGCCCTATCTAGAAGAAGTGTTGGATTGCTTCAGAGACGCTGGACTCCTGAAATTTGTCACAGACAAGGAACACTGGAATGAAGAGCTTCTATTACAGTTTATGCAACTCTTCACATTCGAGGATACAACAGGGATCCAAAGACTTGGATCCATGAGTGGATGATAGGCAATGTCCATCATGAAGCCAAAGCTCTTGATATCATTGAGATCACAGGCCTGCCCACTCCTGGTGATTACTATGAACTAGGTTGTCAACAACACCAAAATGCTTTGGAGAGCATTTTTCAGAAGCCAGAACCCAACATGAGCCAAATGCTGAGCATGATGAAGCCTTTGCCTCTCGACGCTGACTACCCATCTGAATTCTTTGTTGAAGACCTAGAGTATCTGCCTCACACCATTTACCATATCATCAGAAAAACTCTATGGCCTGTCAAAGGACATTCATCTACAGCGAATCTTGAAGGAGCAATGAAGACTTTGGCTTTCCATATCTTCAATGGCATTAGCTTCAATGCTCAAGACTTCTTCATCAGGCAATTGGCTGCATCTGGCTCCGACATTTTTGGTTTGAAGTTCTATGCTCCATGGGTAATGCGTCTTATCAAGCTACACTCCGCCTTCAACTATCAGCCATTTGCGCGCAATCATCTTGTATTCTTGCCAGAGGTTGATCTGTGTGTTGAAGCTATTTACCCAGAGCCTGCTAAGGATCCACTTTATCTTCACAATGCTGATCGTCAAAGCTTCAGCCAGCCCACTGAAGGAGTTCAGGCAGTCTCTTGTGTTTATCCCTTGGCTGGTAACACACGTGCCCCTCGCGTTCAAACTGACGCCACTGTAAGCATCATTGCCCAAAGGCCTCAGAAGCGATCTCGTGTTCTCAATGACCGAGAGCTTCTCGTCGCGCTACATCAGAAACAGGATAAGCATCATAACTGGCTTAAGCGTCAGATGCAAAGCCTCTTGGTGGACGTCAATCGCATTCGCAACATTGCCACCAAGAATGCCTTTGTTACACATGAAACCTGTCGGAGGTCTTGGAAGAGTTTGACATTGCTTAGTGCTGAAGCTGATCTGCAAGACAATGGCTTCACAGAAAGATTCAAGTTTTACTCAACTCCTCCAAGGAATGCTCACTTGCGTCGGACTCCCTCACTTGAAGACTCTGACTATTCGTCCTCAGCTACGATGGTGAATGCCAGAGTCATCGATGACCAAGATGATGCCACTTCACCTCCTCCAACTTTAGCGCATGATGACACTGCACCGAGTTCTTCTACACCACCAAACCTCAACGACGACCCTGCTGCTTCGCCTGCACCTCATAGCGACGAGTAGGCGCTCTATGTCTTCAAACCTTTTTGGTCCTTACTGACAAAAGGACGAGAAGCATATGAGTTGATAGTCTTCAAGCGGGTCCATATGGGTGGTTGCTTTACTTTTTGCTACTTTTGCCAAGTTCTTACAACTCTCTCTTTTTGATACATTTGGTTCTTTGAGTTGTAACACTTAAACTCGATGGTCGTCTGCTACTTATTTGCTATTCTGTGATGCGATGATAAATTCTGGATGTGCGAAGATAACTTCCGCACTTAGGTCATTTTGCAGACGTCCATTCTTCATTATGCATGTCATTATCTTCGTAATATCAAATCATGCATGATGAATTGGCATCATAAGTTGAAGAGGATCTCCACAAGTACAACCGGCCATGTGCATTTGCATTCCAAAAGCAAATTACTTGTACGCACATCTTCAGGGGGATCCTTTGCCACTTATGAAGACAATACCCTATCCTTTACAATTTCACATATTTTATTCCCCGTTGAAAACTTCAACCAGTTTGTCATCAATCACCAAAAAGGGGGAGATTGTAAGTGCATCTAGTGCCACCCCTAGTTGGTTTTGGAGTATTGACGACAAACCTAGTTGATGGACTAATGTGTTTGTGAGAATTGCAGGATAACACAGGTAGAAGTCCCTCATTGATTCGATTTACCTACCAGAGATGACCCCTAAAAATGTATGAAGACATTAAAGATAAAGGTGGTATGTGAACGTATTCATATTGAAGACTATGACAAGAGAAGACATGTTGTGAAGACTATGGAGCACGAAGACTTAGTTGTTTCGTTGTTTCGTTTTCTTCTTTGTTAAGTCATAGGAACCACCATACTGTTAAGTGGGGTCCAAGTGAACCAGTCAGAATGACTGAAGTGATGCTTAACCAAAATCCTATATCTTCTAGCGAAGACAATGAGAGCAAATCTTATCCAGAGCTGGATAAGTCAGCTTTGCTTGTAGCCCAAGTAAAGTTGCCGTGTGTGTTTGAAATATGACCGTTGGAACACGTGTCAGTTCCTTAGTGACCCAGGTTCATTTCGGAAAAATCAGGTCGGGTTGCCTAGTGGCTATAAATAGCCCACCCCCTACACCATAAATTGGTTGGCTGCTAAGAGTTAGTATACGACTTTTGTCGTTTGAGAGCAACCCACCTCGAAGCCTTTGAGAGAGAATTCCTTGCGAGGACAAAGCCCTAAACACCCAGAGCCAAAGAGTGTTAGGCATCACTGAAGTCTTCCTGTCTGTGCGATCTCAAGACTTATTACACTTGAGTATTGTGAATCCTCCAGCCGGTTAGGCGTCGCGTTCTGAGCATCCAAGAGTCATTTTGGATCGCCGGTGAACGAAGTCTGTGAAGGTTTGGAAGTCTACCTTGAAGACTTACCGGAGTGATTGGGCGAGGAATGGGTGTCCTTAGCTCAAGGGGAATAAGGTGAAGACGAGGTCTTCTGAGTTGAATCTCAGCCTTCCTAACCATATGTACAGTTGTCAGAGCAACTGGAACTGGCCCAAAAAATCATTGTCTTCAACGAGCCACTGGTTCTATCCTTCCCATCTCTTTATTTGCAGATTGGTCCTTGTGAAGTCATTGCATGTTTGCATTATCTATTTGTCTTTACTGTGTGACTGCTTGTTTTGATTGGCTTCATACTATTTTCCATCCTGATCTATAGTGCCTAGCTGCTATTAGTCCTTGTGCTTTCATTTCATTGAATACTTGACTATGGCTTGCTTAGTGTAGTCTACCTTCCGCTGCATGGTAATAGGTTTATTTCTATCGTTTGTCTTCGAAACTTCCATGTTTTGAAGACTTTCATAAAATTGCCTATTCACCCCCCCTCTAGTCGATCACTAGCACTTTCACTAGTAACATAGACTAGTAACTAGTCTATGTTACTCTCCACTATGACCAGCCAAAGTTGAGGCACGGATACCAACGAGAGCCTGGTTGTGTCTATACTTGGACAACTCAGCTGACTGCATGCGCACCAGGTAGACGAAGCTCGTGTCATGTTGGTGCTGGTGTCGTGTTATTGTTCTCAACAAAAACCTCACGCCTCCATCTCAAGGCCAAGGAGCAACGTGAAACCTATGATAGAGCCAATCGGATGGTTGAGAACACTACAATTCGTAGCTACCGATGCATGTGTGAGAGAGGCCGAGTGCGTGCATGCACCTCTTATCAGAGTACAAGGTTATGTGGGTGGCATCGACCTAGGGAGCAGTGATGGTGTGTGTGAGATGTCCCGAGAGATAGGTGTAATGCGTCTAAAAAAGACTAGTCTATAGCTCGCCACGAGGCTATTCCTGTCGAACGCCAAGCGTAAGATATGTATCTAATGGTGCCACTTTTTGCACGTACACAACAGTAGAAAAAGAACTAGTACCATGGCATATGCTACACCACGGCCGAGAAAATGTGCCGACGTTACGTCATCCGAGAATAGTGTACCACTTCAAAACTAGAACCGCCAATAAATTTTGAGCGTGTCTCGTCACATTCCAAATTACTACTACTACCATGCTATATTTAATTGCAAACCTGTTCACACCGATCACAACCTAAGCGGTTTCCCACTTAGGAGCATATTAGTAGTACTCGGTGATAAATACTACTATGCTAAGATGACTGCACATTCCTCCTCAACTCCTCATCCACAAAAAACAATCAAGTCAATCAAGCCATAGCCAGCGTGAGTTCTAGGTCGAGAGATTTCCACCAGGGAGAGGTGACCATGGAAGAGGAAGCACGAGAGATGTCCCGCCTCGCGCGAAAGCAGCCGACATGTCCAGCCACGTAGCAGTAGCATCACAGAGGTCCCACCGTGCCGCCGAAGCAGCACGGAGGTCCCGCCGTGCTGTCGATGTAGCAGACTGGTCCGGCCACGCCGTGGAAGCAGCAGAGATGTCCCGCCACGCCGCCGAAGCAGCGCGGAGGTCCCGCCGTGGCGGCGGCCTAGGAAAATTTCTCGTGGGCAGGCAAGGACTCTTACAGGCACATGCATGCGATGGTCCATAGCCAGATGGATCGGATCTCCGACTGGGCGAGGTTGCAGGACGAGGCTACCGATGTCATCTGGCAACTAGGGGAGGGCAATGCAAAGCTCCAGGGCATGTGCGACCTACTGAGGGGAAGATCGCCGGAAGGGCGAAGCAAGAGGAGGAGACCGCTGCTTTGTTGTAGAGGACGTGCATCATCATCAAGAAACTTATGGACGAGAATGCCATGCTCCGCATCGAGAGCAACAGGCTGGTGGAGGAATCCATGGATGCTGCCAAGCAGCATATTAAGGACATGAAACTGATGAAAGAGATCATCGCCCGCCGCAAGAACTAGTCTCCACGACCTAGAGCGCATAAAGAAAGTAGAGATCAGCGAGCCAGATCGTTGTATGCGTCTTCCTTCTTCTTTTGCCCTTGTGTATTTCGAGCGTAGCCGCATGTGGATTTTTTAATTATCTTCTTAATTATGTAAGACAATTATTATCCACTCTCATCGTCCTTATATATATTCACCAGTCTTGCTATAAGTCGCAGTAGATGATATATAGGTCCGTCGGATCTTACATCAAGATCCGTGCAAAATTTTCTTTTCAGATTTTCTTTTTTCTCTCTTAAATCTCATTCGAGTGAGGCATTGCCATGCCATTAAACAGAGACTCGGGCGCCATTAATGGAGACCTTGGGTGAGAGGTGGACGAAAGATGGAGGTCGAAGGGCTCGCACGCCTCCCGTACTCAAATAGCTACCCTGCACGGCGCCACCTAGCTAATAAAAAAGGGGACGCGTGGCGGCATGTAAAATGGTAAATAGAACGCACACGGTTTCAATAATACTTGTGTTTCCGATTGTAATGTGACATCACTTGTTCCAAAATGACTTTGTTGATTGTTAATGTGTGTACCTTCGCAAATCGGACAACAAAATTACCACGGCATGTTGGTGCCATGTCATGACACCAAGCCAAGTTTCATGATTTTCATGCGTGCTTCGGATTTACAGGAATTAAAAAACCAAATTTCTCAATGTTTCCAGCCGAGCCATGACGCCCAGATGTTTGAATTTCATTCCCATTTCTGGCATGGGAACTAGAAATTTACCCGAGGACACACATGTGATTTTTGAACCAGCTTTGGTGCACTGGAGCATGTGCTTGTATTTAAAATTTGAATTATGCACATAAAGGTGACACGTTCCCTCTCAGAACCACGAGCCTTCTTGAGAGAAGCTCTGGTTTGCAAGAAACTTATACCAAAACTTGTTCCTATTCTGCAAATTTTTTTACCACAACATGGTAGTACCATGACATGACATCATGCCAAGTTTCATGATTTTCATGCGTGTTTTGGATTTACAAGAATTTTAGAACCAAGCTTCTCAATGTTCTCGACTGGACCATGATGCCCAGATGTTTGAATTGCATTCCCATTTCTTGCATGGGACCTAGAAATTCACCCGAGGACACACATGTGATTTTTCAATCAACTTTCATGCACGGGAGCATGTGCTTGTAGTTCAAATTTGAATTATGCACATTAAATGACCAGAAACTCAATTAATGTATAAAAAAGGCCAAACGAACCCGGAATAATTCCAAATTTTAACAGGGTACTCATATAGTTCTATGTTGCCTTTGCAAAGAAAATCTGGGGGGAGGCAGCGTATATTGTTTCACACACAAAGGTATAAAGAAATAAAGAAATTAGCATACCTATTTAATTCTTGGGTTCTTATTATTTATGCCACTAGTTGTGTATCACTACTCACTTTTGCCATTAGAAGTTACAACTACTCAAAAAATGCCATCGATCCGTGAGATGCCTGCTCAAAAATGCAATTAGATATCTAAAAAATGCCATCGTTAAGTTAGATGTTTTCTCAGAAATGCCATTAGACATTGTTATTTTCACGTCAAACCCGTTGACCATGTTACATGACAAAAATAAGCTGATTCTCACAATGATAAGTTAATGGTGTCCAGCACAACACACCCCTCAAATAAAACTAAGCACCCTGGAATTCTTTGACAAAACGAAGCACCCTGAAATTCTTTGACAACTAAACTACTGGCTATATGATGTTGGCCATATATATTGTATGTATATAATGTGAAGAAATGAGTGGTAGTACTATACCAACTAAAAGATGAAATGTACGAAATATAACAAGAAGAAACATGACATAGTTCTGCTGGGGGCTCAGCACAACACACCCCTCAAATAAAACGAAGCACACCAGAAATTAAACTAAGCAACTAATCCGGTAGACACTGCATTAGAACCACCATGAGCAACGACACTGCCACCTTACTCGGAGTCCTTGTCCACGTCCTCGACTTCGTCCTTGTCCCTCTTCCTCTTAGGCATACTTCTTTGCTTGAAGCGCACACTTGGCTCTTGCTCTTCATCCAACCCTTGTAGATATTGAAACACAAGTAGCCATCCATTGCAGTGTAGTGGATGTGGTCTATATCTAGTACAGTCCACTGCCATGCACGATGAAACATGTGCGGGTGTTTCTTCAGTTCACCGTACGAAAGATGAACCATGGCTCCTGCCAGGGCCAGCATTGAAGGCTGATCAAGGGAGGGCACCAACCTTCCTTCTGGAGGTCTAAGGGGCGCCTACAATGAGGCCTATCCGACCCAGGATTTCCTTAAACTCTAGAGTAACGAATTTGACTCGGTCGCCCTTGAGGAACTTCTTAAATTCCTCGCACTCAATGTCGGCATGGCATATGTGGTAGACCAAGCATAAGTCATGAACACAAACCTGGATCACGGAGGGCTTCTTCTTCTATGCCTCCTTTAGATTCTTCTTGCTTCCCAGGACCGTGGTGTACTCAACATCTAGCCCAGCGGCCCACTCATCATTTGAGTTTTCGAACATGCATTTGAAGCGAGCAAGGCATTCTTTCACCGTTGCGGAAGAACGGGTGTAGATGACGTCGAACTCATTGCCAGTGATGGTTCTAACCTTATACTCACCGCTGATCATGGAGATTTGGGACGCCATGGATTTGGGAGGAGGGTTAGGATTAGTGGAACTGCCGTAATGTGAAAGGACGAGACGACTAGGAGCGGTTTATCGATTGTAAAAATGTCAAGTGGGGGCGCGTGCGAATGGCTGGGTAGTGGTTTTCCTGGTGGATAAATGGATTCATGCATAGTACTATGGGGGCCCAATTAGATGTCATGTCTACTCGGCGCCCAATTAAATGGCTTTCGATGTCATCTCAAGCATCGGGAAAATTACATGTGATACGAAGATTTCCATTCTCCCATGATACGGGCTTTCGAGAGCCCTTGGATCTGAGATCGAACGGTTGCATGGCGTGATTCTAGACGTATGGGTGAATATCCTATCCTGGAGGGTTATTCTGCAAATTTTCAGCAACTTAGCATGCGACCATTCGATCTCAGATCCAAGGCCTACCAGCAGTCTGTATCATGGTCGCGCCTACCACGACCGTCGCCTCGCTCGCACGGTCGCGCCCTTGGAGATTTAACATGGTGCGTTAGGCTATCTGATGTTGGCATGTCATACATAGTCATCACTTAGTCACTCATACAACAAGGTTAGCTATAAGGTTGGCTATAAGAGTATTTTTTGTTTACTTCTCTCTATCTCTTTCTTCATAGTATTTATTGCATTTGCCAATGAGTGACCTCTTCCAATGAAATGGTGCTTAGATGAGGTGCTATGGGCATTAAATGGCTTAGCAACTCAAGTCCCCAATGCATAGGTGCTTAGTTTTTTGTTGCTAAGTTTGCTTCATCTAGGTACGCGCGCATATCGCCGTTTCTTCCTGGGGTCACCAAACTAGTCTCTCTCTTCTTAATTAACTTGTCACATCAGACTTTATGCCTATGTGGTAGGCTTAGCACCTATAGGATCAAGTACAATAGTGGGCTATAAGCCCGCTTTACATGGCATTTTTTCATATGTGGGGGAAAGAGGCAAGGAAAAAGTGGAGGAGTGGGTTCTCAAGCAAGAGCCAGCCTCTACATGGTGGAGCATCGGGAGAGGCACCTATATGGAGGTGGTCAGGAATCGGGAGACTCACACCGGTCATAGTGCCGCAGTTAAAATGACAATGGAAAGTCAAATCACCGGGCCCCACCTGTCCAGCAGTAACTCACTATCAAATCCCATGGCCCTATGTTTGCATCAGCCTACTCCCTCATCTTCTCGCGTCTCTGTCGAACCGACTAGGCGGAACTGCCCCACCTACCGCGCGAGAAAAGCCCCGCCCTCGACTTTTAAATAGTATAGTATACTAATTTTATATCCATGGATTGCGCCATGGAGCAAAGCCTCAAGGAAACGGTGGTCCACATGTATGGAGTATACAGCACGCCCATCGCATTCGCGTCGCACCCCAAACGGTCGGTCGGTCTGGCATGCCATGCTCCGAATGGAACACGCGTCATATTGCGTTTGCACACACATGTGGGACCGCAATTGAGAACCGACCATAGGCACACTCGCCGGCCCCGCAAGTCGAGTGAGTTAAAAGAAGAGAGAGACGAGCGATAGTACTACTAGAGAAGTGTTGTAGGAGTACAAACGTTGGTACCTGGACGACCCCTGCAAGACACGGAAGATCAGTTCGTCCATGCATGTGACCAGACTCCAGCAGACATGCCTGGATTGGCTATCGTCTACATATCATGCAGGCTGTGTTGTACAGGGTTGTAGTTCTGGTGAGAAATCTAAAAAAAAGGTTTCTTGTCATCTCGCAAAATTAGGTGTCATGTGCTTCAGATCACTGCAAGGGTTAAACAGCGACAACTGAGTTGGGCTAGTCATTGGGGGCACATGCACGAAGACTACTCGGCTGCCATCTAGGTCAAGCCGGCTATGTTAATTAGGACATCTATCGATGGACCCCTTTTCTACGAGTTTAACTTTAATTTGAGCTTTGATCCTCATCTAGTTTGTCCGTGGGGATTCATCTTGTCTCCTTTGGGCAGTGAGGTTATGATTTCTTGTCATGTGGCATTTTTTCGTGTTATATGTTATAATCCGGTGCTTTAGATCGAAATGACGACAACTGGGCCTCCGGGGCACATGCATGAAGACTTCTCGACAGTCATTGCCGAGGTCAAGCCGGCTCCGGCCGGTAGACAAAAGAAAACTAGTACTCCACTATATAGGCAGGAGCCTCCGCGCTTGCTTGCTAGTGTTGCTCTCTTCACACTGTCTTGTCCTCTCCAGATCTAAACACGATAGCTGTGGCCATACTCTCTCTCTCTACTCACCGCTGGTCACAGATCCAGCCAGATCCTCTCTGCCGGGGAAGGTGAGAAGGTGCAACATTCACGCGGTCGTCCTCGACGACGGCTCTTACCCACTGTCGGTGCGTTCCGATCAGCGTGCCTTGCCATTCTCTCCTAAACATCGCTGGCGAGGGAGGGCCTCCCACCCCTTCTTCCTCGCTGCCGTAGTGTGGGCAGATCCGGCCTCCCGCTGCCCACCTAGCGACATCCCGGCGACCCTCAGGTATAACTTCCTTCTAAACCGGCCTTGCTCTACTTCCTGAGCTCCTGACGTCACTGCATTTGTATCTTTTACTATTTCTCAGCCCCCCTCATAGATAGGATCGATTGGCTATTCAAAAACCACCTAATATTTTACTCTAAGAGGTAAAACTAGTTCATGCACTTGAATCTACTAGTACTTGGTTCAAACAAGGAATAAAGGGGTGGGGATGGGGGAAGATTTTTTACCTGAATCTAGGACTTGATCAAAAGAGGAAATAATGGGGGCGAAAAGTAGCAGAGGCTAGCTATCCAACTGATCTCTAGGTCTAATAGGGAAATAAAGGGAACGCAGTACAAACTCAATATAAACCTGATCTATTGGTTGAAAAAGGAAAGAAAGTGGGGACTAGGGGACAAGTCAACAAAGTAAGTCCAGCACTAGATTTGCTAGCCTCACACAGTATAAGGTGGCTATATACTGAACAAAAATGGGACCAACCCAGATATCCTCTTCTGATGTTTGTTGCCCCGAGTCGCTCTTATGTAATGCCACTGGTAAAATGTAGCAGTCGCACTGTTAGAAGTAAGGACACATTAAACCAATGTTGTTTTCAATGTAATGCCTCCAGTAATATGAATCAATGGCACTTTTTTTTCATGTCCTCCTAAATTTCCCATTAAGATAAGTTGCTTCTTTTCATTAGAGATGCAGCTGTCCTGGTCCGCCTGCTCTCCCATTCCCAAATACAGACTCTGTAGCAGCTGTTAATGTAATGTTGCTGGTAAAATGAAGCAATGGCACCATTAAAGTAATGTCATATTTAACGGTTGTCATAGTTAATCCTAATGCCCACATTAATATCTAGCAATGCTGCTAGAAATTGCTATTGTCCTTGTACGATTGCCATTCAGATAAGGAACATGCTTTTTTCATTTGATGCATGTTTCATCACTTGTTAGTCACCCTCCTTTCCACCTTTTTTGTGCAAACAAAGATATACATTTCACGCTTGATCTTAGTTGAACTGCACAAATGATATCCAAATTATAGTTGAACATTCCAAGAGCTTCACGACCAACCTTGATGTTGCTCAATTTTATTGCAACTAATGAAGAAGAAGCTCCATGGGTTTCATTTTCTGATGGAAATGGAACCGGGGCTGGAGCCCTTTTCTTAAAAAAAAGAAGAAGAAACTGCTAGCTCATGGGACATTGCTTCATTTTAGGTGAACTGCACCAAAAGGTCCCATGAATTGAATCATCCATGTTGGTGACTGGTGTCAACGCTTCTACGATGGCGTAGACTGCAGATATGGTTCCCATCATGAGGTATGTTCCTTTTTGGTCTGACTGTTTGCCAAAGATCCTGCATGTTGATCTTGCTCTTGTGCTACTGTTTTGGCACTGCCATGATAAAGTAGTAATGTTACTATTTTGCACCTTAATCTAGTGGCACTATTAATTTGAGGCAATGTTTTGGCACTGCTAGTGCCATTGTTTTTTATATATATCGAAAGTGGGGGTTCCCTCTGATTTCATTAAAGAAACCCAACCATAGAGAACCATTATCCGACAACATCTCAGTATAAACGGGCAGTTATGCAACTACTGCTAGAACGAACTGAGTACTAGCAGGAGACAAGTTCGCCACATAAGCTAGGCAGGTAGGGGGACGCAACACCAGCTCGACCAAGTTCGGATTACAACCCGAATGCTACCACAGAAACATCAGGGGGAAGATAGGGACTGAAAGAGCCAGCTTCAGCATCCTAGTCTAAGCACCCCCGGCCTTCATCCTTGTGACGCACGGTACACCTCGTTTTCCACCTGCTCGTCCCTAGTGTCAGTGATAAAATGAAGTCATAATACAGTTAAAATAGAGTGAGTGTCCTCTCTATCATTTCATTTCCAATGTAGATAAATAAAGTGTTTCTCTTTGTTAATGTATGTTTCATCAACTAGTCCCATTGTTAATGTTTAAGCATTTCTGCAAACTAGGGTGCTTAATTTTAGTTGATCTCCACAAAAATAGAGATTTGAATGTCTCAAGGCCCCTCCTTGTACTACCACTGTACACTGATGTTCATCACTGGCAGAAGGTGTATCGAGGAGACTTGGGACGATTTCTAGTATGAGGCGTGGCGTACCGTATGAGGCGTGGCGTACCATATGAGGCGTCGCAGGGCCCATCTCGCCCTCGCGGCATGGCATACTATGATACTATCGCAATATTTTCTTCTATTTATTTTGCATGTTTCATCAACTAGTGCCACTATAATGTAATCACGCTTTTTCATTATCTGTGCAAACAGGGTTATTTAGCTGCATTTTGGTGGAACTGCACAAATGTACGGATGGAACTGACATATATGCAGAGTGCGAGGTGTGCCAAGTAAAAATTACCGACACCAACCATGCTCCATGCACACATTGGCATCCACCACCACCAGTGGGATGTGTGGCGCTCTCTGTGGACGGATCTTTCTCGGCAGCAAATCCTATAACCAAATACTAGTAGCTTATATTGGCAGTTTTCTGGGGAGTACTCTTTTCTAAAAGAAGAACCAATCTATTTTTCTTTATTTGTGCACAATGTCACAACTTTGACCCAAAGGTCTAGAGCTATTTAAGGGTGATTGGCGTAGTACTCAGAGACTGATTGTAAGCCAGATTTTCATTAGCTGTCACATTGATTGTAAGCATGAGCAGGTGGAAGATTAGGTTAGTGCGAAGCTTACCTTAATCCCTACCGCCGCCGTTGAAACAAGGCGAGCATCATGGGAACTGTGGAGAACAGTGGGGAAGCGACGTCGCGCCATCCAGCCTCCTCTTGCGGTGGTAGAACGAATACTCCTGTGGCTCCGGCTGGCTCTGCACCCTCACAAACGGCACACAGTACTCGATCGATTCGTTATCCTCTAGGTGCTCGACCTTCGACCTGTACGCCCACCACCTCCGCCTGACTTTCACCTCGGGCAAATCTGTCTGCTCCATTGCCCAGAGGAGATACTCGATGAACTTGAAGGACTGCGGCGTGACTGCCGCCGAGGAGTACATGTACATTGCCGCCATCTCGCTCTTTCGCATACATTGCCACATGGCCCTCACCGTCCTCAAAATCTCCCACTCATTGTCAAACCAAGTAAGGATCTCCTTCAACCTAGCTAACTTTGCCGGGTCGCCGCCGGTGATCTGCCTGATTCGCTGCTGCATCCTCTCCCTAAATGTCCTTCTGAGTGGTCTGGTGCTAGCTTTGGAAGATGGGAGGAGAGACAGTGGTCTTGCAATAAAGAAGAGGGAGAGGCGAGATGGTGGTTTTGGAATGGAAATGATGGAGAGGAGAGGAGGTGGTTTTGCAATGGAGAAGAGGGAGAGGTGACACTATGGTTTTTGGAATTGAGATGATGGAGAGGAGAGGAGGTGGTTTTGCAATGGAGAAGAGGGAGAGGCGAGACGGTGGTTTTTGAATGGAGATGATGGAGAGGAGAGGAGGTGGTTTTGCAATGGAGAAGAGGGAGAGGAGCGTGCGGCAGCGATTTAGGATTGGACGAGAGGGCCGACGCGCTGTGACTGGATCAAATTCAAAATCAATTTACCCTTCAATTAAGAAAGCGACCCCACATTAACTAGTCCCCCTTTTATTCTGGGTCATAATTGACCATGATTTTCGCAAATAAAATATATGTTATACGTTGCAAAATGATATAATTTGAAAGTACATTGAGATACGAACCAAATGATACAATTTGTGGTGACATGCATTCATGGTTTGCATGTCAAATACAGTATGTGGTCAAACTTTGACCCAAAATACGCAAAACAAAAAAAATACTTCCAAGACCAGCGCCGCTCTTTCGCTCTTATCCTCTTAAAACACCGTCGCAACTCTCCTGTTCCAATCTAAATCTAGCGCCGCTCCTCTCCTCTTCCATTTCAAAACCACCGCCCCCTCTCCTGTTCCAATCCAAAACCAGCGTCGCTCCTCTCCCGTTCTAGTCCAAAACTAGCGCTGCTCCTCTCCTCTTCCATTCAAAAACCACTGCGGGCGAGTGAAGGTGTTGTGGAGAAGTAGATCAATTGAGGAGTACAACCGATACGCAAGGATCGCAGACGGCGACCTTGTGAAGCTAGCTAGGATGTTAGAGATACAGTCTTGGTATGACAACAATGACCAACTAGCAGCGACAGCGACATCCATGGCCAAATATCTACAACAAAGCGAAAAGGCGGCGACACTCCCAGAGGGAGTCGCGGGGGAGTACATAGAGCTGCTCCTCTGGGCCATGGAGCAAACAGATTCACCGAACCCAATCGTGAGGGAGAGGTGGTGGGAGTATCGATCCCAGGTGGAGCATCCACCAGAGATTGAAGGATCGAGCATCTATACGGTGCCGTTTGAGAGGGTGTCGTGCCAGAGCGAGCCGGTGGACTCTTTGTCGACCGAACCCAACTGCAAGAGGAGAAAAACAGTTGGCCCGACGATGCTTCCCTGCCATCCTCTCCCTCGCCGTTCACATCGTCTCACGGGGCGGCTGCCTGCCGCTGAGGAATAGGAGGGACAGCCCCCCCCCCAGCCCAATAGTCAGGCGGGTTGTGAATTGTCAGGAGGAGCTTAGGGTTGTTAGTATTTGCAGGTTGTGAATTGTGTTTTGTGTTGTGTATTTTGAGAGTACTTTCAGATATGAATGTCTTTTGAATTTCAGATTTGCAGTATTGAGCATATGAAGTATTTTATGAATTCTGGAGATCTATTTTTAGTAGTTAAAAAATGTAGTTTCATAGGAGTATAAAAGTGCAGACAATGTGATTCTCAGAGAAGAAACTGCAAGTTTCAGTTTCAGATAAGAAACTGTAACTTTCAGAGGCGGAGCACTTATATTTACACGGCCTTTTCAAACAGTGTTAACATCATGTTGGAAGTTTTATTCATGGTCAAAACTGGAACTACCAGCCAGTTAACATCATGCTGATCAACATTCATGCATAGCACATCTTCATATGATGCATAGTCAAAAAGATATGCTATTTTCAAAATGCCCACACAATGTCGAGTGTGCGAAAAACAGAGAAAACGAGGGACAAAATTTTGGCAAGTGTTAGACATGGTGTGCATAGATGACAATTGTGACCCACATGTCAATAAAGGCAGAGGCAAAAACTTTGGAGATATTTTCTCTGCACAGGTGGAATCGAACCCGGGTGGAACAGTTGTCGCGTAGTGTCACTCGGCCACTAGGCTAGTTCAGTTGTTTCGTTACTAATAAGGCACTTCCTCGGGTGGTCGGATCTCCTCCCGTGCCTTTGTGCGCTCGCCGCGACGCCTCTGTCTGCCGTTGTGAACATGCTGAAAAAACGAGAGGAATCTGGAGAGGACTGTACATGGAGAGACGGACAGTCGGGACCCACCAGGTCTATGGCCGTACGCAAGCAAGTGCCTCATCGAAAAAATACTTCCTCGTAATGCTATACTGACGTTGGGGCCCATGGGTTTGTCAACATAGTAACATTTTTTAGGTGCTTCAACGTAGTTACTATAGGAGATAAATTAACAATGAAGCCGGGGAGCTGGCAGGTATCATTTATTATCACTGGGGCAGCAAGTATCAGCTGGGTTTTGGGCTGCCCCGTCTAGGCTTTCTTTTTTAACATGAGCAGCCTACGACCTCGGATGGGAGGTCCATAGGCATGTTTGTATTTTCTTGAGGGTCGTCATGTATCGACCGGCCTAAGGACCTCCCATCCGAGGTTTTTTTTTCAGAAACATCGGCAGCCCAATTTATATTTTTTTTCAGGAAAACGCAGAGGTCTGTTCTATTTTTCTATATAAGAATAGGAACGCCTGGTCCAACTTATGTTTCCCTTCTAACTATATTATATATATTTAAATTATTTTGTATGTTATTATATATTATTGTTATTGTCATCATATATTAATAGATACTTACATATGTAAGAAAACAATATCCCACATCTTATTAACTTATAAAAATAATTTCTTAACAATAAAATCCTGGATTTTTTGGCAACGAAAATCCTAGTGATTGTGTACAAAAGCTTGGTAAGATGTAAGGACCAATGTAATAATAAATCACTTAATATTTAAATGTATATATATAACAAAATGCTCAGCCCCTGTTTATTTTTTGATAACATTGCTGCGCCCACCCCAACATTATAATTAGAATTAGCCCAGCAAAATCGTGTATTTTGAGAAAGTGCAAATGGCATGTAATTTTTTAGGAAAAACATAAATGGGCCGCATGGACGCTACATCATTTGTTCACCCAGCCCAGCTAATGGACTGTAATTCAAAAAAAAGATCAAATTGACTGTAAATTCTACCCCTCAAAACAAAAGACTATAAATTCTGAAAAAATGGGTTGAATACATGCCACATTTTTGGAGGCTGGAATGTGGGCCAATAGGTCGAAGCCAATGGAAGTCGTTGTCAACTTAGTCAACAAATGATTCTGACATCGTTAGCCGTTGGATTTACATCCAATGACCGACATCCATCTTCAATCTCTTGTCTTCTTCCTCCAGCGCCACCGGGACCACCTGCTCCCGCCTCCTGCTGCTAGCAGCTCTGCTTAGCACGCTTCGCTGTGAAGCGCTACTCCACCGTTGGCCAGGCCATCCCTCCACTTCTCCACACCTCCTGTTCTTCTCCGCCGACTGCCGAACCACACCGCACCAGAACCAGTTAACCCTCGTACACCTCTTCGTCTGTGATTCTACTCCCGTGTCTTCCCATCTCTAGCTTGTTGCTGTCTGGGGCCTCGCCGTTGTCCACCACCTTGGATGCGCTCTGCGCAGAGTGGTTAATGTGGTCAACGAACGACACCATCGGAAGTAGACTGTGCATGGAGAGGCTGACATCTGGGTCCACGGCCGCACGCAAGGAAATGCCTCCTTATTGCGCGCAAAATAATGATTCCTCCACCTAACAGCTGGGACCCGGAAGGGCCTCTGTATTTCGCAAAAAAAACATTCCCACCGCTGACAGGTCGGACCCACCAGCTATATCTTCGCACGCAAGGAAGTGCCTCCTTATTACGCACAAAAAAATACCCTCCTGCTAGCTGGGGCCCAGAATAGTGGGAGGCTGACTTGTGGGCCAACTTAGTTGACAGGGACGGAGGGCTTTGTCAACTTAGTCAATATGAACGATTCTAGCTCCAGTGACCGTACGATGTCCATCCAACAGTCGTAGTGCTTCTTCAACCTCTGGTCTTCTTGCTCCAGCTGCCCAAACCAGCACCGGTCGTGCCTCGTGCTCCCGCCTCCCGTGGCTGGCTGCGATGCCGTAGAGGCCTCACCGCCCCCTACTAATCCCACCGCTGGCCAGGCCATCCCTCTACTCACCCACACCCTCGGTTATTCTGTGGCGACGGCAGCCTCACACCGCAGCTAACCAGTGAACCCTCATACTCCTCTACGTGTGGGCATCCACTGTCGTGTCTTCCCCGGCTCCACGCCGTCCCCTTCCTAGGCCTCTCCATCGTCCACCGCCCTAGAGCTCTCGCCGCGGCGTGGTCAACATGGTTAAGGAACGACTTCCATTGGACGTGGACTGCATGTCGAGAGGCTGACAGCTGGGTCCACGGCCGCAACAAGGAAGTGCCTCCTTATTACGCGGAAAATAATGATTCCTCCACCAGACAGCAGGGACCCACCAGACAGGCAACCGTATTTCACGAAAAACATGTTTCCCCCCGGACTGCTGGGACCTACCAGCTACATCTTCGCACGCAAGGAAGTGCGTCCGGGCAAAAAAATGATTCGCCCCCCTGACTGCTGGTACCCACCAGCTACATCTTCGCATGCAAGGAAGTGCCTGACAGTCGGATCCACCTGATCGAAGCATACGTAGCGTTGTCATTCTGGTCGCGAACATGTACGTACATACTGGTCGATGTAGAGGCACGCACATGTCGTAGTAGAGGTGCGCGCGTAGCATGTACATGTACGTACAGCGGCCAGTGTGCAAGAAAGAAAATACAACCACGTACGTACATACGGGCTGGGTCTCGAACGCCTACTCAGTATTACGTACGGTCAGGGCTCATGTACATGGCTGAGTCGGAACAAAGAAACAACATCATCGTCGCCCGCAAAAAACAGCGTCGTCGTATTCATGGGGAGGCAACGGAATGCGTCGTGTTCATCGGGAGGCAACGGAACGCATGTGAGCCAATCGGCTTGGACGGAACAGGCGATGGAAACGAGGCCTGGTGTACCACAGAACGGAGGAAACGGCCTTGTGTTCGACCGGCCATGTTCGAAATGGGATCATGTTCATCGGGACGGGTCTGGCGTACCGCAAAACAGAGGAAACAGACTTGTGTTGGACCTCCTACGGTCGAAACGGGGTCATGTTGATCGGGAGGGGTGTGGCATACCGCAAAACGAAGGAAACGGACTTGTGTTGGAGCGCTACGGTCGAAACGGGGGTCCTGTTCATCGGGAGGGGTGTGGCGTACCACAAAACGGGACTCCACGGGATGCGGTTCGCCTCCACCGTTGACCCCCTCCAGCTCCACGGGCTACTGTTCATCCACCATCGACCTCCTCCAGCCTCCACCTGCGAATGTTCATCCACGGGGCTCCTGTTCATCTAGCCTCCATCGCGCGCTACTCCACCGGCTACTGTTCAACCAGCCCTCTCCACGGGCTCCTGTTCAACCACCCCTTCACGGGCTACTATTCATCCAGCCATCCACCGTCTACTGTTCATCCAACCCTCCACGGGGTGGTCCTGTTCATCCAGCCTTCCACGGGGTCCTATTCATCCAGCCCCAACCGGCAAGATTGATTGGGGTCATGTTCATCCGGAAGCAACACAACAGGGTCCTGTTCATCCACCCCCACCGGGAACTATTCATCCAAACCCCCCAGCAATGCTCACTGTTCATCCAGAGGCAACATCGATCATCTTCAGTTAGCAGCACTAGCGAAGGAATTGCTCAATCGGGTTCAGTTAATAGCCATCGATCGATCGCTCGGGTTCAGTAACACGTAGCCTGCAGTGCAATCGCTTCGGTTCAGTAGGCGAACGCCTCGCTCGGGTTCAGTTAGAGCCCAACGCCTCGCACCCACACGTGTGCATGTACGGGAGAAATACGCATCGCTCGGCCCTGACCACCCACCGTAACCGGGAACACCCCGATATTTTCCTCGCCCTCGCTTCTAGCACGGTTTTTTCCGTCATGGACGGCCCAAAGAATGTCATGCAGCTGCGTCTCCGGCCCGCCCAAGACGAAAAGCCCATTTTCTTTCATGATTTTTTGTCATAGAAGTAGGATGCCACCACATCTATGATGATATCGGGTTTTGTCACAATTATCATCATAGAAGTGTCATAAGTATGACAGAAAAAAATTCGTTCGGCCCAAAATGTCACGGATGTGTCTTTTTTTGCAGTGCAAGTTTCTTTCCACTCATATCATATTTCCAACATAGCCAAATCTGTGAGAGAGAGTTGAGTGTTGGGGAGACTATCATTTGAAGCACAAGAGCAAGAAGTTCATCATCAACACACCATATATTACCTTTTGGAGAGTGGTGTCTCCTAGATTGGTTAGGTGTCACTTGGGAGCCTTCGTCAAGATTGTGGAGTTGAACCAAGGAGTTTGTAAGGGCAAGGAGATCGCCTACTTCATGAAGATCTACCCAAGTGAGGCAAGTCCTTCATGGGCGATTGCCATGGTGGGATAGACAAGGTTGCTTCTTCGTGGACCCTTCATGGGTGGAGCCCTCCGTGGACTAGCGCAACCATTACCCTTCGTGGGTTGAAGTATCCATCAATGTGGATGTACGATAGCACCACCTATCAGAACCACGCCAAAAATCTCTGTGTCTACATTGTGTTTGCTTTTCCAAACCCCTCCCTTTACCTTCATATGCAATGATTTACATTCCGCTGCTATACTCTTAGAATTTTATGTGTAGGTTGATTGCTTGACTTATGCTAAGTTGTCAAAATCTACCAAGACATAAAATTGGGAAAAGGCTAGGTTTTGATTTGGTCAAGTAGTCTAATCACCCCCCCCCCTCTAGACCTACTTTCGATCCTACAGAGGGGGAAAGATAGTCCTATCAGAGACTACACTTCTGGCAGCCTCCATCTTGAAGCATGTAGAAGAGAGTAGCTGGTAAGTTAACCAACTAACATCGTATAGCATAAACCTACCCGACGATCCTCTCCTCGTCACCTTGTGGGAGAGCGATCACTGGGTTGTATCTGGCACTTGAAAGGGTGTGTTTTTTTAAGTATCCGGTTCTAGCTGTCATGAGGTCGGAATACAACTCCAAGTCGTCATGTTACCATGGACATGGCTATTCGAATAGATCAATCTTCCCTGCAGGGGTGCACCACATTACCCGACACGGTTGATACGTCCATTTTGCATCATGTTTTCCTATTGTTATTTATGATGTTTTTATGCATAATAATGCTTTTTGGAGTAATTCTAATGCCTTTTCTCTCATAATATGCAAGGTACACACAAGGAGGGAGAATTCCGGTAGCTGGAAATTTGGACCTAGATAAGCTACATCAGTCTACCTATTCCGCACAACTTCAAACAAGCTGAAACTTTACGGAGATTTTTATGGAATATTTGAGGAATATTGTAGCAAATAAGTACTGGAGGGGGCCACCCTGGTGAGCACAAGACACTAGGGCGCGCCTAGGCCTCCTGCGCGCCCTGGTGGGTTGTGCTTATCTAGGCCCACTTCCGGTGCCCATATTCTGGTATATAAGTCAATTTGACCTACCAAAAATAAGGAGGGGACTTTCGGGACGAAGCGCCGCTGTCTCGAGGCGGAACTTGGGCAGGAGCACTTTTGCCCTCCGGCGGAGCGATTCCGCCGGGGGAACTTCCCTCCCGGAGGGGCAAATCATTGTCATCATCATCACCAACTCTCCCATCTTGGGGAGGGCAATCTCCATCAACATCTTAAACAACACCATCTCATCTCAAACCCTAGTTCATCTCTTGTGTTCAATCTTTGTACTGGGACTATAGATTAGTGCATGTGTGTGACTAGTAGTGTTGATTACATCTTGTAGTTGATTACAATATGATTTATTTGGTGGAAGATTATATGTTCATATCCAATATGCTATTTAATACCCCTCTGATCTTGAGCATGATTATCATTTGTGATTAGTTACTGTTTTTCCTGAGGTCACGGGAGAAATTGTGTTGCAAGTAATCATGTGAACTTGATATGTGTTCGATATTTTGATAGTATGTATGTTGTGATTCCCTTAGTGGTGTCATGTGAACGTAGAGTACATGAAACTTCACCATATTTGGGCCTAAGGGAATGAATTATGGAGTAGTTATTAGATGATGGATTGTCAGAGTGTCAGATGCTTAAACCCTAGTTTATGCGCTATTCTGTAAGGGACCGATTAGATCCAAAAGTTTAATGCTATGGTTAGAATTTATTCTTAATACTTTTCTCGTAGTTGCGGATGCTTGCGAGAGGGTTAATCATGAGTGGGACGTTTGTTCAAGTAAGAACATCACCTAAGCACCGGTCCACCCACATATCAAATTATCATTGTAGCGAACGCAAATCGAAGCAACATGATGAAAGTAACTAGATGAAATTCCCATGTACCCTCAAGAACGCTTTGCTTAGTATAAGAGACCTTTTGTCCTGTTCTTTGCCTCAAAACGATTGGGATATCTTGCTGCACTTTTGTTACTACTATCATTACTTGCTCGTTACAAATTATCTTGCTATCAAACTACTTTGTTATTTACAATTTCAGCACTTGCAGACATTACATTGCTGAAAACCACTTGTCATTTCCTTTTGCTCCTCATTGGGTTTGACACTTACTTATCTAAAAGAGCTAAAATTGATCACACATACTTGTGGGTCATCAAGTCTATTTTCTAGCGTCGTTGCCGGGGAGTGAAGCACCTTTGGTAAGTGGAATTTGGTAAGGAAACATTTATATAGTGTGCTGAAATTTACTGTCACTTGTTACTATGGAAAACAATCCTTTGAGGGGGTTTGTTCGGGGTATCGTCACCTCGATCGGAACCACAATTAGCTACCCCTCAACCTAGTGCACCTACTAAAAATATTGAATATGAAATTCCTTCGGGTATGATAGAAGAACTGCTAGCTAATCCTTATGCAAGAGATGGAACCGAACATCCTGATATGCACTTGATATATGTGGAACAAATTTATGGATTCTTTAAGCTTGCAGGTTTACCCGGAGATGATGTTAAGAAGAATGGTTTCCCTTTATATTTGCAGGGAAAAGCATTGGCATGGTCTAGGCTATGCGATGATATTGGATCTTGGAATTGGAATCGATTGAAAATGGAGTTCCACCAAAAAAAATTATCCCATGCATCTAGTTCATCGTGATTGGAATTATTTATATAATTTTTGGCCTCGTGAAGGAGAAAGTATGGCTCTAGCTTGGGGGAGGCTGAAGTCAATGTTATATTCATGCCCCAATCATGAGCTATCAAGAGAAATTATTATCAAGAATTTTTATGCTCGGCTTTCTCATAATGATCGATCGATGCTTGATACTTCTTGTGCTGGTTCTTTTGTGAAGAAGACTATGGAATTCCGGTGGGATCTTTTGGAAAGAATTAAACGCAACTCTGAAGATTGGGAAGTCGACGAAGGTAAAGAGTCGGGTATTAAGCTTAAGTATGATTGTGTTAAATCTTTTATGAATACCGATGCTTTTCAAAAGTTTAGCACTAAATATGGACTTGACTCTGAGATAGTAGCCTCCTTTTGTGAATCATTTGCTACTCATGTTGATCTCCCTAAAGAGAAGTGGTTTAAATATCACCCACCTATTAAAGAAGAAATTAAAGAACCGGTAACAGCTAAAGAGGAAACCATACTTTATAATGTTGATCCAGTTGTTCCTACTGCTTATATTGAGAAACCACCTTTCTCTGTTAGGATAAAGGAACATCCTAAAGTTTCAAATGTGGTCAATAAAAGTTATATTAGAACACCTAAACCTGATGAACAAATTAAAGTAGAGTCTAGTGTTGCTATGGTTAAAGATCTCTTGGAAGAAGATATAGATGGGCATGTTATTTACTTCTGTAATGAAGCCACTAGAATTGCCAAACCAGATAGAACGGATAATCATAGACCCATTATTGGCATGCCCGTTGTCTCAGTTAAAATAGGAGATCACTATTATCATGGTTTATGCGACATAGGTGCTAGCATGAGTGTTATTCCCTTTACTTTATATCAAGAAATTATGAATGACATAGCACCCGCTGAAATAGAAGAAATAGATGCCACTATTAAAATTGCTAATAGAGACACTATCGCACCACTTGGGATTGTTAGACATGTTGAAGTTTTGTGTGGGAAAATAAAATACCCTACTGATTTTCCTGTTCTTGGTTCCCCACAAGATGACTTTTGTCCAATTATCTTTGGTAGACCTTTCTTGAACACCGTCAATGCTAAAATAGATTGTGAGAACAAACTGCCGGTGTTAGTTTTAGTGGTGAGTCTCATGAGTTTAAATTTTCCAAGTTTAGTAGAAAGCATCATGAAAAAGAATTTTCTAGTAAAGATGAAATAATTGGTCTTGCTTCTATTGTTGTGCCTCCTACTAATCCACTAGAATAATATTTGCTAGACCATGAAAATGATTTACATATGCATGAAAGAAATGAAATAGAACAGATTTTCTTTGAACAACGTCCTCTGCTCAAACACAATTTGCCTATTGAAACTCTAGGATGTCCTCCTCCACCTAAAGGTGATCTTGTGTTTGAATTAAAACAATTGCCACACACTTTGAAATATGCTTATCTTGATGAAAAGAAGATATATCATGTTATTATTAGTGCTAACATTTCAGAACATGAAGAAGAAAGATTATTGAAAGTTCTAAGGAAGCATCGAGCTGCTATTGGATATACTCTTGATGATTTAAAGGGCATTAATCCCACTCTATGTCAGCACAAGATTAATATGGAACCTGATGCTAAACCTATTGTTGATCACCAACGTTAGTTAAATCCAAAGATGAAAGAAGTGGTAAGATCGGAAATATTAAAACTTCTGGAAGCAGGTATAATTTATCATATAGCTGATAGTAGATAGTTAAGTCATGTTCATTGTGTCCCTAAGAAAGGAGGTATTACTATTGTTCCTAATGATAAGAATAAAATTATTCCACAAAGAATTATTACAGGCTATAGAATGGTAATTGATTTTAGAAAACTAAACAAAGCAATTAGAAAAGATCATTACCCTTTTCCTTTTAGGTATACCTTGAGTGTTTCAGAAATTTCTAGCAGTGTCATTTTATGGTTAATGAAGGTATTGTCTTGGGTCATAAAATTTCTGAAAGAGGTATTTAAGTGGACAAAGCTAAGGTTGATGCAATTGAGAAAATGCCATGTCCTAAAGATATCAAAGGTATTCTTAGTTTCCTAGGTCATGCTGGTTTCCATAGGAGATTTATCAAAGGCTTTTCTAAAATTTCTAGGCGTCTTACAAATCTTTTGTAGAACGATGTTCTTTTTGCTTTTGATGGTGATTGTTTAGAAGCCTTCGAAACACTCAAGAAAGACTTAATTTCTGCACCTATTGTTCAACCACCTGATTGGAACTTGCATTTTGAAATTATGTCTGATGCTAGTGACTATGTTGTTGGTGTTGTTCTAGGATAAAGAGTTGATAAGAAACTAAATGTTATTCATTATGCTAGTAAAACTCTAGACAGTGCACAAAGAAATTATGCTACTACTAAAAAAGAATTTCTAGCAGTGGTGTTTGCTTGTGATAAATTTAGATCTTACATTGTTGATTCAAAAGTAATTGTTCACACCGACCATGCTACTATAAAATATCTTATGAACAAGAAAGATGCTAAAGCTAGACTTATTCGATGGGTTCTCTTGCTACAAGAATTTGATTTACATATCAATGATAGAAAAGGAGTTGAGAACCCCGTAGCTGATAACTTGTCTAGGCTTGAAAATGTGCTTGATGACCCACTACCTATTGATGATAGTTTTCCTGATGAGCATTTAGTTGTAACAAATGTTTCTCATAACACTCCTTGGTACGCTGACTATGCTAATTACATTGTTGCTAAATATTTACCACCTAGCTTTACATACCAACAAAAGAAAAAAAATTGTCTATTATTTAAGACACTACTTTTGGGATGATCCACATCTTTATAAAGAAGGACTAGATGGTATTATTAGACATTGTGTACCTGAGCATGAACATGGACAAATCCTACGAAAATGTCACTCTGAAGCTTATGGAGGGCATCATGCTGGACATAGAACTGCTCATAAGGTATTGCAATCTAGATTTTATTGGCCTACTCTCTTCAAGGATGCCCGTAAGTTCGTCTTATCTTGTAATGAATGTCAAAGAATAGGTAATATTGGTAAGTGTCAAGAAATGCCTATGAATTATTCACTTGCTATTGAACCATTTGATGTTTGGGGATTTGATTACATGGGACCTTTTCCTTCCTCTAATGGGTATACACATATTTTGGTTGTTGTTGATTATGTTACTAAGTGGGTAGAAGCTATTCCAACCAGTAGTGCTGATCACAACACCTCTATTGAAATGCTTAAGGAAGTTATTTTCCCAAGGTTTGGAGTCCCTAGATATTTAATGACTGATGGTGGTTCACATTTTATTCATGGTGCTTTTCGTAAAATGCTTGCCAAGTATGATGTTAATCATAGAATTGCATCACCTTATCATCCTTGGTCTAGTGGTCAAGTTGAACTTAGCAATAGAGAAATAAAATTAATTTTGCAAAATACTGTCAATAGGTCTCGGAAGAATTGGTCTAAGAAATTAGATGATGCACTTTGGGCTTATAGAACATCATATAAAAATCCTATATGTACGTCTCCCTACATAATGGTTTATGAAAAAGCTTGTATTTTCCTCTTGAGTTAGAGCACAAAGCATATTGGGAAGTTAAAGAACTCAACTATGATTTTAAACTTGCCGGTGAAAATAGGTTATTTGATATTAGCTCATTAGATAAATGGAGAACCCAAGCTTATGAAACTGCCAAGTTATTTAAAGAAAAAGTTAAAAGTGGCATGATCAAAGAATTCAAAAGCGTGAGTTTAAAGTTAGAGAATATGTTCTTCCGTACAATTCTTGTTTCAGATTCTTTGCAGTAAAACTCCTCCCCAAATGGGAAGGCCCCTATGTTATCGAGGATGTTTATTGGTCTGGAGATATCAAAATAAATAATGTCGAACGTACTAACCCGAAGGTTGTTAGTGCGCAACGAATAAAACATTATATCTCAGGTACGCTCATTAATGTTGAAATTAATATTATCCAAACTTTGACACTGGAAGAACACATAAAAGAGTCCTTCCGGAACACTCCAGAATCGTGAAAATAAGGAGGTACATGGTACAGTAAGTAAACAGACTCCGAAAAATCTGCAAAAATAGTTGTCGTTAGTTTTGGAATATAACAAAAATTAGGAAAATAAGAAACAACCAGGAAGTGTACCCTGGTGGGCACAAGACACCAGGGCGCACCTAGCTTGCCAGGCATGCCCAGGTGGGTTGTGCCCACCTCGGGTACCTTCCGGACTCTATTTCTATACAATTTTCTTGTCCCCCAAGATAAAAAAATCTTTATATACCCCCCGAACCTATTGACCACCGTATCATAGAGAAATATTTTGTTATCTTTTCTTGTTGTTTTCTGACAGATTCAGCTAAGCTAGCATCATGTCTTCCTCACCCTCCAACAACGGAGAAGAAGACGCAAGAGTGGTTCAGGAAGATCTAATGAGAGATGAAGCTAAAGAGGTTCCTATAGAGGAAGAAGAGGGAAATCCTTTTGGGGTTCACTCTCCGGCTTCTGACAGAGGCACATTGGCTGGCATCTCTACTCATCTGAGTCCTCATCAAGCTATGGGATCATCAAATAATCAAGAGATCCTCGAAGTGCAAGAAGAAATCCCACCAAGAAGGCCTTTACATAGGGTACATCGTAACAACTTCGCAATCTGATTCACAATTATGTGTTTGAGAATACTCCTTGTAGGCACATACGTTCAATTGGGACATATCTCGCCCAAGAGAAAGCGATGCAGGAACAAACCCCTAGGGCCCAAAAAATAAACACATAATGGCTGAAGTGAATAAGAATACCAAGTTAGTTCATCAAGCTCTTCAGGAGATTCAGGGCTTGAGGGAGCTACTCATGGTTATATTGGACAAGACATCTTCACCACCACCACCATCTTCTTCATCACCAAAAGAACATTGAGTATTGGGTATGGGCACTCCCCTTGGCTTCCGCCAAGCTTGGGGGAGGTGCCCCGATATCGTATCATCAACACTATCTTTTGCCTTTACTAATTTTAGTTCGATCTTTTGCTTTAGATGAATAAAAGTTTAGTTCGATCCTTTCTTTTCAAGAGCTTGCTTAGTGACCTATCTTTGTAATCGTGTTCGAGATATATAATAAAGGTTAGTTTGAGTTTTTGCTTTCTTTACTTTTATGTTGCAATAAAAAGAAAGGAAATCAATAAATTAAAAGATCATATGCTAATGTTATGGTAGGCGATGACACCACATAACGGAAAGCATAAGTAGAAAATTTTGTTAGAGATTGACAAACATAGCATTGGTCAATGATGCAATTCATGAAAGAATTAATAAGGGAAGAGAAAATTCAAATATAAATACACTATCCTAGAATTTTTTTGTGATTGTGAGCCCCCATCAAAATATTATATGCCAAAATTGTTGACATTGGACAAGGAAGAGAACATAATGATTTATGTTTGTTCATATTCACACAGAAGTTATATTGTCATAGATCCTTCAACACGGGGTGCTTGCCCCCTATCTTTGCTAGGCAAAAAAAATTCGCACTAAGTAGAGATACTGCTTGTGTATCCAAAAACACTTAAACCCAAATCTTATTTTCAAGAGTCCACCATACCTACCTAGGGATTGAGCAAGATCACTCAAGTAAGTTTTCATCGGTGCAAAAAGGCGATAAAAATTGCTTCTAAAAATGTGAGATCATTTAGTGTAAGAGAAAATTGAGCATTGTACGAACTTGTGATGGTGAAGAATAAAAGCGATAGACTGCATAATAAAGGTTGCCATCACAAGGGGCAATACAATGTGACATTCTTTTGCACTAAGGGGTTGAGCATACAAACAAATAAGCGCATGGAAACCTCTGCTTCCCTGCGAAGGTCCTATCTTTTACTTTTATGTATTTACTTTTACGCAAGAGTCAAAGTTTTTCTCTCTATTCCTTTTTATTTTTATCCTTTGGAAAGCATCATGTGATGAGGAAAGATCTAGGCACATATGTCCAGTTGAATATGGGTGGCATGAGTTATTACTGTTGACATCACCCTTGAGGTGAATACATTGGGAGGCGGAACTATAAGCGTCTATCTTTCTATGTGTCCAGTTGAAACATTTTGCTCATGTGTATGCGGTGAGTGTTAGCTGCTACCTCTTGAGCTTGCGTTGGTTTTTCCCTTGAAGACGAAAGGGTGATGCAGCAAAGTAGAGTAAGTATTTCCCTCAGTTTTGAGAACCAAGGTATCAATTCAGTAGGAGACAACGCACAATCCACCGAACACCTGCACAAACAAATACCAACTTGCACCCAACGTGATAAAGGGGTTGTCAATCCCTTCACGGTTATTTACAAAGTGAGATCTGATATAGATGGATAAACGATAAAGTAATATTTTTGGTATTTTTGGTTTATGGAACGGAAAGTAAAAGATTGCAAAGAAACTAAATAGGAAACTAAAATTGTAGATCAGAAACTTATATGATGGAAAGTAGACCCAGGGGCCATAGGTTTCCCTATAGGCTTCCCTCAAGATAGAAAATATTACGGTGGGTGAACAAACTACTGCCGAGCAATTGATAGAAAAGCGCAAAGTTATGATGATATCTAATGCAATGATCATGAATATAGGCATCACGTCCGTATCAAGTAGACCATCTCTTGCCTGCATCTGCTACTATTACTCCACACATCGACTGACTCCTTCCTGCATCTAGAGTATTAAGTTCATAAGAACAGAGTAACGCTTTAAGCAAGATGGCATGATGTAGTGGGATAAACTCAAGCAATATGATGACAACCCCATCTTGCTATCCTCGATGGCAAAAATAAAATACGTGTCGGTTCCCCTTCTGTCACTAGGATCGAGCACCGCAAGATTGAACCCAAAGCTAAGCACTTCTCCCATTGGAAGAAAAAAAATCTAGTTGGCCAAACCAAATTGATAGTTCGAAGAGACTTGCAAATATATCAAGTCATGCAGAATTCAGAGGAGATTCAAGTAATATCCATAGATAAGCTAATCATAAATCCACAATTCATCGGATCTCGGCAAACACACCACAAAAGAGTATTACATCGAATAGATCTCCAAGAACACTGAGGAGAACTTTGTATTGAGAATCAAAGAGAGAGAGAAGAAGCCATCTAGCTAACTACTCACGCTTCATCGGAGAGGAAATGGTGCTGATGTAGAAGCCCTCCATGATCGAATCCCCCTCCGACGGGATGCCGGAAAAGGCCCCTAGATGGGATCTCACGGGTACAAAAGGTTACGGTGGTGGAAAAGTGGTTTCGTGGCTCCCCTGGAAGGTTTTGGGATATTTGAGAATATATAGGTGGAAAAAATAGGTCGGTGGAGTCACGAGGGGCCCACAAGGGTGGGGGTGCGCCCTACCCCCCTGGGCGCGCCTCCCGACCTTGTGGACGCCTCGTGGCCTTCCTGACGTGCACTCCAAGCCCTCTGGATGTCTTCTGGTCCAAGAAAAATCATCGCAAAAGTTTTGTTTCGTTTGGTATTCCTTTTCTGCGAAACTCAAACAAGGAAAAAACAGGAACTGGCACTGGGCTCTAGGTTAATAGGTTAGTCCCAATAATCATATAAAATAGCATATTAATGCATATAATACATCCAAAATAGATAATATAATAGCATGGAACAATCAAAAAATATAGATACATTGGGGATGTATCAAGCATCCCCAAGCTTAATTCCTGCTCATCCTTGAGTAGGTAAATGATAAAAATAGAATTTTTGATCTAGAATGCTACCTAACGTATTTATCCATGTAATTCTGTTTATTGTGGCATGAATGTTCAGATCCATATGATTCAAAACAAAAGTTTAATATTGACATAAAAACAATAATACTTCAAGCATACTAACAAAATAATTATGTCTTCTCAAAATATCATGGCCAAAGATATCTTATCCCTACAAAATCATATAGTCTGGCTATGCTCCATCTTCATCACACAAAATATTTAAATCATCCACAACCCTGATGACAAGCCAAGCAACTGTTTCATACTTTTAACGGTCTCAAACTTTTTTAACTTTCACGCAATACATGAGCGTGAGCCATGGACATAGCACTATAGGTGGTATAGATGGTGGTTGTGGATAAGACAAAAAGAAGGAGATAGTCTCACATCGACTAGGTGTATCGACTGGCTATGGAGATGCCCATCAATAGATATCAATGTGAGTGAGTAGGGATTGCCATGCAACGGATGCACTAGAGCTATAAGTTTATGAATGCTCAAAAAGAAAACTAAGTGGGTGTGCATCCAACTTGCTTGCTAATGAAGACCTAGGGCATTTTTAGGAAGCCCGTCGTTGCAATATACAAGCCAAGTTCTACAATGAAAAATTCCCACTAGTATATGAAAGTGACAATATAAGAGACTCTCTATCATAAAGATCATGGTGCTACTTTGAAGTACAAATGTGGCAAAAGGATAATAACATTGTCCCTTCTCTCTTTTTCTCTCATTTTTTGGGGCCTTCTCTTTTTTGGCCTTTTCTCTTTTTTTCCTCACATGTGACAATGCTCTAATAATGAAGATCATCACACTTTTATTTACTTACAACTCGATACTAGAAAAAAAATATGACTCTATGTGAATGCCTCCGACGCTGTACCGGGATGTGCGATGAATCAAGAGCAACATGTATAAAAAATGATGAACGGTGGCTTTGCCGCGATGTTAACTACATGATCATGCAAAGCAATATGACAATGATGATGTGTGTCATAATAAACGGAACGGTGGAAAGTTGCATGGCAATGTATCTCGGAATGGCTATGGAAATGCCATAATAGGTAGGTATGGTGTCTGTTTTGAGGAAGGTATATGGTGGGTTTATGGTACTAGCGAAAGTTGCACGGTAGTAGAGAGGCTAGCAATGGCGGAAAGGTCACTGGTGCGCATTTGTCCTAAACAAACAGTTTTTAACCCCTTTCCACAATGGCATTTGGAATCGTAGCCAAGTGAGTGTGTGCGATAGGGTGTCCTTCCCACACGACCTAGAAACCTTCGGGGATATGGAGCAGTGATCCAAAGGCCTTCCAAAATGTAATCATGTGCGATGCAGCACACACTAAATTCTTTCGCACGTGTGGTATCGGTGATTAAGCGTTTCTATTAACAAAGTGAAACCATACGGTTAGTTGTAATGAACCGTTTGGGAAACAGTATGTAAGGCACACGGGCCAACATTTGAACTGTGTGCGATTTGTGCCCCATCGCACATGAGTTTTCTGCGTAACCCGTTTGCCATGCTAGACTCATTGCACACGTTTTCCAATAATTACCATCTGCGATAATGTTCTATCACAAATGGTTCAGGAGCCCCTTCGCACACATTCAAGTGCTGCAGACCGTTTGTGATTTGTTAGGTATCACCGACGGTTGCTGCTAGAGTGACGTGTGCTTCTCGTTTGGGACCCCACACGTTTCGTGAAAAAATTATGACTGAGATTGTATTTTGCATTGGGCATGGTTTACTCCTCGTTCTCGTGCGTGATAACGCGATATCACAAATGGTTCCAGAGAACCTACGCACATGTAATAGCGCTGCAAATTGTTTGCGATCTATTCTGTATCACCGACGGTTCTGCTACGATTGATATATGCTTTCCGATGTGGATCGCACACACTCATTTAGTTGAATCGTGTGCAGAGCAATTGCTAGGTTAAAACAAAAATATCCCATTTTGAATCAGCACGCAAAAAGGAAATTCGCCACAATATTCAATTGAACAAATAAACAAAAATATCCCATTTTGAATCGGCATGCAAAAAGAAAATTCACCACAATATTCAATTGAACAAATAGTGTCCACAGGAAGAACATTCATCAGATTCGCAACAATTGCAATTGAACATATGGTAGCTAAATTCCAATGATTTGTCCACACATATATCCATTACATAATTAATCGTAGTGTACAAAATACGAAGACCTCATCAGATGGAAAACAATGAATCCATGTGTTATATGTTTAGCGGCTAACTCTTACTCAATGTTTCACGAGATCGCATGCTGAAATCTTCATTATCACAAGTGGGATTGATGTAGTGATCCAGGAAGAAGTCGCTGATAAATCTTCGAACCATCAGCAATTCACCAGCCGGGAGCGGTTCAAGGGTCCTCGATTTTAAGATGAGCTGCAATATTTTTAAGATCAGAATGTGCCATATGAGTGGAGTAGAAGATATTAATTAAGATAGACTTACTGGTACTAATTTGCGAGGATCGTCACAACTATCAGCAGATTTGCACATGGAGATCATGTGTCTGCAAACATAGTATCCACAAAGGTTGGTCCCTGCTTCTTGCTGAGGACACTGAATTTTTTTGTACAATTAGTCATGTATTTGTCCTGTTAGGAACAACCTAACCCGTGTTAGATGTATTATTTTTTCCTTTGGACAAAATAGAAAGAGGTTTATTTAGAAGCTTGAACATTTGACTAGCGTAAGGAAAGGTATTTGCAAACTATTGGTTAATTTTTCCAAAAATAACGGATTTCGGTGTGTTACCGGAGAAACGATCTTGTGCTGCACGGGTTGTTCCGTCTTGAACAGGTTCCTTGGTTTAGTTTTCCACAATGCAAGCACACTGCAAATGACGATGAATTTTGACAGCATCAATTATTGAACCAGATATGAATGCAAATTAATTTCAACATCATAGAATTCAATACCTATCCAAGAATTGCTAAACATGCGTCAGATCCTGAGCGTTTGTTGAATCTTTGAGAGAATTGATGTAGTAGACTGTGTTCTTGTTTGGAACAATGAATACCAATATCTAGTGATTGCTACATATTAAGAAAGCCATGAACTTACGAATGATGTCGAAATCTGAAAGACAATCAGTGTATGCGTGGTTGTTTACTTGACTTACCATTAATGATATGGACAGAGAAATGATTCTACATGGGATGTGTTTTCGAAGATATGGAGGACCGTATTAACGGCCCAGTCCTGTCGGTCCATACCATCTAATGATGTGCCATTTGCTAATGTAGGATCTATGAAATACACACTCTCCCTTTTTCTTCTCCGCGCGTTTAATCCCCTGAGAGGAATAAAATGTAGTTAGCTATTTATCATTTACAGCTTTGTATGGAGAAGTTGATCAGAGTTTGTTTAGTACTTACAAAATCAGGCATCTAACAAGAGTGGCATTGAGCACGTTGAAGTTGAAGAAGAGATGTAAGTCATCAAAACTCACATTGATGGAACCAGCATTGTGTCGGAAATGATCCCTATTGTAGTGGACTAGCAAAGCATTATGACCTACTAACATTTGATCCATGTAATATTCATGTAACTCGCGGCAACTGGAGCTGCACTCATCAAAGTATTCACCAACAAGAATTGGCCGGCCATGGACGTAATTACATGCTTCAAGTACGTCTACTTTACTTTTAGCAAGCAACAATTCTACTTCTTCATCATCCATGGCGTCACAAATAAAATTACTCCCTGATTCGTGTTGTTAATTTGGTTCTGGGTGATGAGTGCTTTAAGTAAGAGGCAATTGTTCTCTTTCCTCTTCACTCTCCCGCTACCTTCCTCGTGGTCGTGGTTGTAGCCTTTTTGGCCACTTCCTTCTTGGTAGTTGAAGCATTTCTGGAAGAACGTCTGGTTGCCTCCAAGGTAGACTGCCGAGCAGACGGTGAAGCTTGGACGGACTTCTTAGCAGACGGTTTATCTATGCCAGACCACTGAGCTGGCGGTGCTGATGTGAAGGATTGTTGGGTTGTAGGAGCAGAGACATCGGACTGCTGACCATGCATTGAAGCTATGTCGGGTTTCTGCGCAGGTGGTGCCAACTTGTCGGTGTGCTGAGGAGGCCGTGCCAACGCGTTGGTTTGTTGAGCAAGAAGTGTTGACGCATTGGTATGTTGATCGTGCACCTGCAGACCGATGGACTGATGAGCAGTCGGTTCTAGACCTACAGAATGCTTAGCAGGCGGTTCCGAAGCATCAGACTGCTTAGCAGTCTGTTCCACCAGGTTGGTCTGCTGAGCATGTGCTGCAGCTGGGTCTCCCCCCGCTGCTTCAGCGGCCGGCATCTGAACCGGCGGTGTGTCATCAGTAGTTGTAGGCCTTGCCACTGGCTGCTTTGGGGCGGAGGATTACATGGCATGTATGCCACAAAGTCTGGCCGGCTGATCACAGGTTCATGCATCAGCCCACGAGACCTGCTATGGCAAGGAGAGCGTCACCGGTTGAGGGGCGACGGTGGTTGCTCTTGGTGGGGCTTCAGGAATCTTGTCGATGAACTCTATTTCCTTTCGTGGCCACAGGATGTGATGTAAAAGTGTTTCTCCCAAGGTCCTTTGCTTATTGAAGTCTCCTATAACATTCTTTAGGGCAAATTCATTGAATCCAGGCTTTACTTTAGTCAGGTAGCACTTCACACGGCCCAGCTTCAATGGAACATTGTCCAAGAAGAAGCCATCTTCCAAGAAGGGTGGGCAAACCCAGATTGTTCCACATTTTAATGTACCTTTATAATGTGTAAGCACGCCCTTCAGTCTGTCTTTCACTCCAGATAGATCAGATATAGCATCATCACGAGCAGTTGCAGTCTCGCTGGGGTCAGCTGATGCACAGCTACTCTTGTGTAGTGTTGTCGCACAATAAGCAACATCATCCATGCTCGCCTCCCCTCCCATATGCTGGCTATCTGTCAGTGTTAGAGTATTCTGCATCATCATTGACTCCTCAACATCCTTTCGAATAGCTGGATAAATCTCCTTCTTCAACTTTTCAAACAATGCATTCTGCTTCAATTCACTCCTCACTTTTTTCATGCCGAGCCTCTCTTCTTTGCTGAGTGTGAAAGCCCTCTTGTGCGGGACATTAACACCTATACCCCTTGCATAGCCAGGGGGCTCTTTTGTCTCCAGAGCAATGAACAGAATATCACATGGCCCTGACTTCTGGTAGAACTGAGGGAGTCCTAGATTAGGGGGTATCCGGATAGCCAGACTATATCCTTTGGCCGGACTGTTAGACTATGAAGATACAAGATTCAAGACTTCGTCCCGTGTCCGGATGGGACTCTCCTTGGCGTGGAAGGCAAGCTTGGCAATACGGATATGTAGATCTCCTTCCTTGTAACCGACTCTGTGTAACCCTAGCCCCCTCCGGTGTCTATATAAACCGGAGGGTTTTAGTCTGTAGGACAACATACAATCATACCATAGGCTAGCTTCTAGGGTTTAGCCTCTCTGATCTCATGGTAGATCAACTCTTGTACTACTCATATTATCAAGAACAATCAAGCAGGACGTAGGGTTTTACCTCCATCAAGAGGGCCCGAACCTGGGTAAACATCGTGTCCACTGCCTCCTGTTACCATCTGCCTAGACGCACAGTTCGGGACCCCGTACTCGAGATCCGCCGGTTTGGACACCGACATTGGTGCTTTCATTGAGAGTTCCTCTGTGTCGTCATCATTAGGCCTGATGGCTCCTTCGATCATCAATAGCGATGCAGTCCAGGGTGAGACTTTTCTCCCCGGACAGATCTTTGTATTCGGCGACTTCGCACTGCGGGCCAACTCGCTTGGCCATCTGGAGCAGATCGAGAGTTACGCCCCTGGCCACCAGATCAGGTTTGGAAGCTTAAACTACACGGCCGATATCCGCGGAGACTCGATCTTCGACGGATTCAAGCCCCTGCCGAGTGCGCCACACGATCACGATCAGCTTGATTTAGCTCTATCATCGGACAGTGTTCAGGAGACCGCACCGGCAACCGCTCCGACCCTCAATTCGGAGCCAATTGCGCCATCCATGGATGGGTGGATAGACCCCGCCACGGAGGCCGCATTCTCAGCGGCGCTCGAGCCGAGTATCGACCTTACCCTTCACGGGAGTCGTGACGTCGAAGTGCCAGATTCTTCCCCGGCCATGGACTCGGAACGGCCTGCGCCCATGCATATCGAATCTGACTGGGCGCCGATCATGGAGTTCACCTTCGCGGATATCTTTCAGCACTCGCCCTTCGGCGACATACTGAATTCATTAAAGTCTCTCTCCTTGTCAGGAGAGTCCTGGCCAAACTTTGTCCGGCGGTATTGGGGTGCGGATGACGAAGAAATTTGCTGCCCACCCACCACCCACTTAGTAGCCATTGTCGATGATTTGACCGACATGCTTGACTTCGACTTTGAAGACATCGACGGTATGGACGACGATGCAGGAGACGGACAGGAGCCACTGCCCATAGGGCACTAGACGCCCACTTCATCATATGATGTATACATGGTGGACACACCCAAAGAAAACGACAACGAGGAACGGAAGGACGCAGTGAAGGATCGTTCCCTCGAGAAGCAGTCAAAGTGGTGGCGTAAGCGCCACTCCGAATCCCACCTCGGCAGAAACAATGATCATATAGACCCAGCGATAGAGCAGGGTGAGCCAACGGATGACAAACACGACATTGAACCACTGTCTGACCACGGCAACACGGAGAATCAAACCGAACAACTTGACTCCGGCGAAGATAACAGTCCGAATGACATCACACCGGACAGGAACCCGGAGCAACAGAATGCCCATCAAAGGCTTGTTGCCACTGCGAGGAGTCTGAAAAAGCAGAAGCAAAGGCTCAGGGCAGCACAAGACACACTTTGAATTAGATGGAGTGAAGTACTCAACACTGCAACAAAGTACGAGGGTAGTCACCACACAAAGAGCTACCCGAAGCGAAAGCTGCTACCTGAATTCGATGAGGAGGCCTTAGATCCCCCGCAATGAAAAAACAAAACAGCCATCCGGTCAGATAGACGACCTCGTGGACAACATAGAGTGGCAAACGACGCTGCACACAAGCCAGTACGCGATCCACGTGAGGGCTCGCATCAAAAGGACAGCGCAACCAGATCCATATATGGGCCAAGCAAGCGCGCTCCAGCATGCAATGCAACACAACAAAAATCTGAACACCACAGTACACCCAAATAGAGGGGTGCCGCACACCCCCTTTGTTTCATCGATGAGGTGTTGGACCATGAATTTCTAGAGGGATTCAAACCCGTAAACATAGAGGCGTACGACGGAACGACATACCCTGGGGTCTGGATTGAGGACTACATCCTCCATATCCACATGGCTCGAGGAGACGATCTCCACGCCATCAAGTACTTACCCCTCAAGCTCAAAGGGCCAGCTCGGCACTGGCTTAAAAGCCTCCCCGAAAACTCCATTGGAAGCTGGGAAGAGCTCGAAGACGCTTTTCGGGCAAATTTTCAAGGGACCTATGTCCGACCACCGGATGTAGACGATTTAAGTCATATAACTCAACAGCCCAGAGAGTCAGCCTGAAAGCTTTGGAACAAGTTTCTCACTAAAAAGAACCAAATAGTCGATTTTTCGGACGCCGAAGCCTTAGCAGCTTTCAAGCACAGCGTTCGAGACGAATGGCTTGCTAGACACCTCGGCCAAGAAAAGCCGAGAACAATGGAAGCATTAACAATCCTCATGACCCGCTTTTGCGCGGGCGAGGATAGCTAGTTAGCCCGATGCAGCACCAGCGACCCAAGTACATCCGAAGTCAGGGACGGAAAACGGGAAGCCACGACGCAGCAAAAACAAGCGCCAGAATAAAGAAGACAGCCCGAAGAGCACGGCGGTAAACGCCGGATTCATAAGCTCTCGCACAGGTCAGCAAAAGCTGCCCTCCAAAGGCAACAGAGACGAACTGTCCAGCCTAAACAAGATTCTGGACAAAATATGTCAGATCCACAGCACCCCTGATAAACCTACAAATCATGCCCATAGAGAATGTTGGGTCTTCAAGTAGTCCGACAAGCTCAACGCCGAACACAAGGGGCAGGATACACCAAGTGAAGACGAGGACGAGCCTCGCAAGCAAAGCACTGGGGAAGAGAAGAAATTCCCACCAGAAGTCAAAATAGTAAACGTGTTACACGTGACGAAGGGGAGAAACAAAGCGGCACTCCTAGAGACACATGCCCCAGGGCCTATCACCGCGGAGTTCTGCCACTGGTCGTCCAAACCGATCACCTTTGATCATCGGGATTACTCGGCGAGTACCCAACATGCAGGATGGGATGCCTTGGTGTTAGACCCGATAATTAGCAGATACCACTTTGCCCGAGTCCTGATGGACGGAGGCAGTAGTTTAAACCTGATATATCAGGGCACAATCCGCAAAATGGGGATAGACACAACAAAAATTGGCCATAGAAATACTACCTTCAAAGGAGTAACGCCAGGCCCAGAAGCCCATTGTACGGGCTCCCTGCTACTAGAGGTTATATTCGTCTTTCCCGATAACTTCCGCAGCGAAAAGTTAACCTTCCACATTGCTCCGTTCCAAAGAGGCTATCAAGCACTACTCGGATGCGAAGCTTTCCCTCGCTTTAACGCAATACCGCATTACGCTTCTCTCATACTTAAGATGCCCGGTCCACGTGGCATCATTACAGTAAATGGAAATATTGAGCGCTCCTTGCGCGGAAGACCGTGCGGCTGCCTTGGCAGCCGCACACTAAACGGCCTCACCAACTAGAGCATCTGACAGGTCGTTAAGACCACAGACGCGGTTAGACAAGTCCGGTGCAGCTATATGTAATTGATATAGGTTTGATGGCTATACCCCTATAACAATACAAGGGGCTCAACGCGCGTAAACAAGTGGCAATTAGGCTCAACTTTACTCATCTTGAACTGTACATGGTTTATTTAGTATAACCTACCTTTTGCATGACAACTTTTCAACTAAGTTCCTCTCTTTTTCAGATGACCATCGTGCTACACCCGTCCAGGATACGGCACAATGGAGACACAGGCGCAGACGTGCAGCAGGGACCCGTTCCAAGGATTCTTTTTAGATTAAGACCCTGCGTAAACCTTTTTTACTATCTCTTGTTGATACACATCCCCCGGATTCTCAGTACAATTGAGAAGGATGATGACGTATTGGCATGTGGCCATGTCAGAATATTGCACATACCTGGACACCAGGGGCTTCTAACAAAGGGCACTGTTTAGCCCGGTTTACATCATAAAGAACGAATACCTTAGGGAGTGTTCGGCATCGCGAGTTTGGCCTTATATGCATCAGCTCCGAATCATGTCTTTGGTCAAATGTTGGGTTTGCTCGGCTCCTGTGTTTTGCTGCCTTACGTTCCGCTCTATCGGCTAGGGTGGCACCAGGAGAACTACTGCGATTGTGCCCTAGTTCATCCGGACGAGCACCTTAGTAGAGAAAGTCGAAAACTGACTGTCATGATATAGCGTGAGGCTGGTCAACCACTCGATGACCTAGCAGAATCTTCAGGATTCCTCCGCCTTAACGAAGGGCCGTTTCCCGGCCAGGCATGTACGCACCCCGAATTCGGATGAGCGCGGAGCCACCAGGGGCTATATAGTAGCCCCACTGTCAAACTCCTCTGGCTAAGTGAAAGTGTTAAAGCATTATAGTCTGATTGCCTAGTTCGCTGCGCTATCACCTCCTTAATGGACCAAGACGTTGGATCAAGTGTGAACATGCGTCTTCTGCGAGCACCCCTGCATTATATGCGTGGGGGCTGAAGCCAATGACTGCCATCTTTCACGTTATATACATATATACATAAACGGCCGCACAGGAGGCATCATAGTACTTTCGGGCAAAAGTATAAATACAACCTTGATAAACTCAATAAAACATTGTTTTTACAACGGGAATACATGTCACTCAAACATAATATTCTTCGAGCACTGAGCCTCTATCGAAAGAGCGCCTTCAAGAACTTCTTCAAAGTAGTGCTCGTCAGCCACTCGGCCTATGGCCGAGCTTTGTGCCGCAATAGAGGTGGCATCCATCTCCGCCCAGTATGTTTTGACATGGGCAAGGGCCATCCGCGAGCCTTCTATGCACACCGACCTCTTTACAGCATCGATGTGTGGCACAGCACCAAGGAATTGTTGCACTAAGCTAAAGTATCTATTCGGCCTTGGCCCTCTCGGCCACAGATGATCCACAATGGACCTCATGGCAAGTCCGGATAATCTATGGAGCTCGGCCCACTCGGCCATTTGCTCATTCAACAGCAGCGGGCGGGCTGGAGCATGAAACTGTGACCAAAACAGTTTTTCCACTTCGTGATCTTTCAGATCCTTGAAGTACTCGGCCGCATTAGCAGCACTTGCAGCCAAATCCACGTAGGCGTCTGCAGAACTCCATAGCCGGTCCAGAGGCGCATACTTCTGATCCCTGAACTTAGTCCGCAACAAGAAGGGCTTCCCAGATACAATATCCGCAGCTTGATGCAACTCCTCCTTCGTCACTCTAATTTTGGAGCAGGCTTCCTTGGCAGCCACCCGGGCCTTTTCCAGGTCTGTCGCCTTCGCCCGGTCTTCTTCTTCAAGAAGCTGGTAATGGTCAGTAGCATCTTTCAACTCTGCAGCCATCTTGGCTATTTTTTCTTTGCTCTCCTAATGCGCGGCCTGTTTGGCCCTTAACTATTCGGCCGCCTTTGAAGCAACTGCATTACTACTCCTTGCTTGCTCCTTGGCTCGGGCAAGCTCCGCCCGAATGGTCTCCACGGTGGCAGCTCCATCTGCAGTCACAACATATTAAAGATACTGGCATCATGTTGCTCTTATTATGTGACAATCACCAGAAAAATCACCTACCCTGTGCCTCGTCAAGCCGCTTGTTAACAAGCACGATGTCAGCATCTGCTGCATCCAGTTGCCACCTTAGTTCAGCAAACTCATCAGTCCGGCTAGCCACCGGAGCTTCAACCACCTGCACATGAAGGCGGTTTGGTTATTACCTAGGACTATAATCCTCTGTTTGCCGCCATTTTCAACGACAACTAGAGTCTCAGAGGCTACTATCTACATAGGGCACATCTAAAAATGTGCGGTACTATCAACAATGTACATCATTTCGTGTACCTCAAAACCCGTCAGTAGACTCATAAAGGCTACATGCAACCCACTTTCGGCAGATGAAATCCTTTCAATCACCATACCCATCAACGTGCGGTGCTCTTCTGAGATAGTCGCTTGCTCTAGCAGAACCCTCAGTACGTCCGACCACACACCAGATGGTGCTGGACTCTTTTGATTGCTCTCTTCAAGAGCCGGATACTGAGGACTTCAGGTGGCCATAGGATTACCTTCTGGCCTTGCCGGATCAGGAGAAACCCTCCGTGACGACACCTCGGGGTCGCCCCCCTCGTGAGGCGGTGTGGCAGGGGGAGGCGTTTCGCTCTCCATCATCTCTAGAAGAAGATCCCCTGAAGACGAGCTCTGCTGAGAAGGGCTGAGATCCGAACTGCAAGATAAATGCTTCTATTATTTTCCTCACAAGTAAAGCGAGATATTTTCATTATTAAGTAACATTTTACTTACAGCTCGGTGGAGGGCTGATCTCCTTGAGGGCATAGTGCTGCCAGGGTATCCCCCAGGGCAGGACCCTCAGGCGGAGATTTCTTCCCCCGTTTGGAGACCATTGTCTCTGGGTCCTCAGAGGCGATTCTCTTCCTTCCCTGGGGAGAGGAAGTTTCAGTTCCTCCTCCCCGGATAACTTCCTTCGCGGAGGCGCTAGCCTCCTTGTTCCCCCCTTTATCCTCTCCTGACAGCACTTGATAAGGCGCAATCTCCAGCATCCTAGTTAGCACGGGATTTGGTGAGGTCTCATGGAGGGGGGCCGGACACCTGATAAACTTTGCCTTTGCTATCCAATCCTGGACAAAGAGCGGCTTTTTTAGGGCAACGTTGCTATAAATAAACAGACAGTGTGTTAGGATGCGGGGCTACTTACTTGGGTATCCGGGCGATTGCAGCTCAGACCTGCATCCTCGGTGATGTCTGGACACATTATTTGTGGTCCGAAGAACAATTTGTACATCTCTTCGTGTGTCATGCCGAGGAAATGTTGAATAGCTCGCGGTCCTTCCGGGTTGAATTCCCACATGCGATGGGGCCGACGTTTGCAGGGCTGGACTTGACGAACTAGCATAACTTGCACTACCATAACTAGACTGAAATATCTCTCAAAGAGATCTCAGATACGGCTTTGCAGTATTGGCACGTCCTTGGGTGGACCCCAGCTCAGCCCCTTGCTGATCCATGACATCAGTTGCGGTGGGGGCCACAGTGAAAGGTGGGGACAGCTACCCACTTGGCACTTTAGGGAGCTGTGATGTAGAACCACTCCCGCTGCCACAATCCGGACACCTTTGGGAAGCAACCCTCAGGCCATGGAGCGTCAGCGATTTTGCTTATTTAAGCGCCTCCGCAGGCTGTGTGTTACCCCTCGATCATCTTAGTCTTCACATCGAAGGTCTTGAGCCACAGGCCGAAGTGAGGGGTAATGCGGAGGAAGGCCTCACATACGGCAATAAATGTCGAGATGTGAAGAAGGGAATCCGGGGCTAGATCATGAAAATCTAGCCCGTAATAGAACATAAGACCCCTAACAGAGGGATCCAGAGCGAGGCCTAGTCCTCGGAGGAAGTGGGAGGCGAACACGACGCTCTCGTTGGGTTCGGGAGTAGGGACGGCCTACCCTCGGGCAGGCAGCCGATGAGAAATTTCGGCGGTCAGATATCTGGCCTCTCTCAACTTCTTGATGTCCTCCTCCGTGACAGAGGAAGGCATCCATCGACCTTGAAGGTTGGATCCGGACATAGTTGAAGGTCCGAAGCACCTGACCTACGTTTTGGGTGTTAGAACTCGATGCGGGGGATGGATTTGATTGAGCACGAGAGGGAAAAAAGAAAAAGTCGTGTCCCCTTTATAAAGAGGGTGAATATCAAGCGTCCTCCTCGTAGCCGTTTGGGACTTGCCTAAGATCTAGGAGTCCTACCAATAGGCACGGTTGGGTTACCCATGTCCGTATTGATGAGAATCCCGTAATAAAGGGGACACGATCTTTGCTTCGACAAGACGTGGCAAGGAAACCGCCTCGCGAAACACGCTGAGATTGGTTATGAAAAACGATTCGAATAAAGACCTAGCTATAGTGTGATGTCACATTACGGGGTACGTCAGCAGATTAGATTTATGGAAATATTATTCTCTCTACGGTGGTATGTGGAACTTGTTTTGCAGAGCCGGACACGATCCTTGTGTTCAAAATCTTCTATGAAGTATTCGGAGGAGGAACCCGCCTTGCAATGCCAAAGACGATCTGTGTGCCGGACTCATCGTCATTAAAGCATGGTTCAGGGGCTACTGAGGGAGTCCTGGATTAGGGGGTATCCGGACAGCCAGATTATATCCTTTGGCTTGACTGTTGGACTATGAAGATACAAGATTGAAGACCTCATCCCGTGTCCGGATGGGACTCTCCTTGGCGTGGAAGGAAAGCTTGGCAATACGGGTATGTAGATCTCCTTCCTTGTAACCAACTCTATGTAACCCTAGCCCCCTCCGGTGTCTATATAAACCAGAGGGTTTTAGTCCGTAGGACAACATACAATCATACCATAGGCTAGCTTCTAGGGTTTAGCCTCTCTGATCTCGTGGTAGATCAACTCTTGTACTACTCATATTATCAAGAACAATCAAGGAGGACGTAGGGTTTTACCTCCATCAAGAGGGCCCGAACCTGGGTAAACATCGTGTCCCCTGCCTCCTGTTACCATCCGCCTAGACGCACAGTTTAGGACCCCCTACCCGAGATCCACCGGTTTTGACACCGACAAGAACCTTCCAGGGATCTTGGAAGCCTCTACCATCACTTCATACAGTTTGGTGTCCAGTGCGTTTTCAAAGTAATAAGTTCCGTCATCACGCCTCTTTGCACGTGCCCACAAGTAGTCGTTGGCGCGTTCGCCCCTGATTTCACTAAAAGCCGGATTCTCACCCGCTACTACTACTTCTTTGTCCTCCTGTTCCCATATCAGTTTCATGCCGTAGTATCATGCCACTCCCATACGGTGGGGGTGTATGTTCTTCTTGTGAAGTTTTGATTGCTTGAAACTCTTCTCAGCAAACTCTGGAGTTGCCCTGACCCTTTTCAATTCTGCCCAGTCCGCCTTTGTAATTTGGGGGTATGCGGGGGTTGGGTCCTTGCCTTCACTCAAGTACTTCTTGTACAGCACGTGCTTCCAATTTCTCCAAGCATCCCTAGCCTTCTTCAGTGCAGCGTGTTCCACCTACATTCTCCACTGCTCTGGAACATTGAAGCGATCCATGATCTCCCGGACTATCCTTCGTCGTGTTTCTGTGCCAGCCTTCTGAAACCCCGACATATTAATGTTGAGCCTTGCCCTGCCAACAAATCCACACACACTCCTGAACCTCATGCGTGCTTTTATCTGGTGTAGTTGGAGCCCGGGACTTTAAATCAATCTCGGTAACTTCATATAGACCTTTAGGCTAGTGTGTGGGCTTCCTTGGAGCGTTCCTTCGTGTCCTGGCCGGAAGGGTAATTGCTGTAGCTCTATCCCGTTCAAGACTACTTGATCCCTCACAATCTGCTGAAAACCTGGGGTTGTCCGAATCAAATGAAGATACATGGCATGAATGAGTGTTATCGCTGCTACTCGGCAGCTACAGAGAACACATGCGTAACTCAGGAAAGGAGGATAAGCATAAAACAAACAACTTGGTATCAAGCTTTCTAAACATGCCTTGCAATAATTCAGAAAGTGTACGGCTAATTTGTTAAGTTTGTGTGACTCAGGCGCCCGTGATCTGTAAATAGGCAGTAACTTATTGGAACAAATACAACTTATATGTAGTAAGGAAGGTAGATAATGAACATATATATGCTCTTCGTTATTTTATAGCCAATTTGGGGACATACAGAACGAAATTGGAAGAGGGGTTATAAGGAAATATGCCTCACTGTGATGGAGAGCACTAACTAACAGGCTTCTTAAAGCAAACCCGTACGGACCACATGAGAGGCGAGGGTTGCTGCATCGATATGCTCGAGGGTGGCTGGTGAGCAAATGAAGATGGCGAGGCGCGGGCAGCCGCGTGTTGGGAACATCAGTGGAGGTAGGCTTGATGACGAAGAGCGGGCACATGGCCAAGGTGAGCACGGCGGCGTCTGAGAGGCTTCTGTTGTGGATCTGGTGGGAGGGCGAGTTGGCGAAGGAGATTATGTGGACTAGTTGATTGAAACATGGGTGGACGGTGGGGGGTGTTGGGGACTCTAGGTGTTGGCAGCCTAGGTGAAAAGGGTGAAAAATATCCCCGGTCGCCGCGCGCGCGGAAAGGCCTATGCAATCGGTTGCCTCTAAGCGCTCGTGTGCACAAATAGAATAATTTCGTTTGGAATGAAAACGTGAGTTCATCGTTTTGCCTCTAAGTTTTTCCCATGTAAGCCAATCGCAAGTTTTCCACGGGTTTGATTTGCTGGCGCATTTCAGGTCTTGTGTGCTATATGCAAGACATTTTTTGGCATCTCCCATGCATGTTGGCATATAAATCAATTCCTAGCCGGATTGCATTTCCTGTCAAAAGGGATGAGGATTGTCGTTCGATCTGGGAGCATCCAACGGTGCAGACGTACGACCCGTGGGGTTTGGGTTCTGGCCAATTAGAACGCATGACCCAGATCGAGCGCGCAGCGAGGGGGGCATCGGCGACGGTTTGGTAGGCACGCGGCTTTCGTGTGTGAAACGTGTGCTATTTGAAAACATTTTTTGGGAGGGGCTATTTGGAAACATGTACATGTGTTGTCGAAATGGATGAGGATCACCGTTCGATCAAGGAGAATCCAACGGTGCAGACGTACGATCCGTGGGGTTTGGATTCTGGCCAATCAGAAAGCACGACTCAGATCGCGCGCGTGGCAGAGGGGTGGGGGTGCATCAGCCATGGTTTAGTGGACACACAGCTTTCGTGAGTGAACCGTGTGCTCTTTGAAAACATTTACATTACCTAACATCATATTTTTATTTGAATGAAAACATGAGTTCATCATTTCGCCTCCAATTTTCTTCCATGGTAAGAAATCACGAGTATGGTGGAGTGTCATATACTAGCTCCTTCTGTAAACTAATATATAGTATCATAGAGTATGTACATACCTTCATAGTGCATACATAATATCATAGAGTAGTACGAGCTCCCTCTGTAAACTAATATATATATATATAAGAGCATTTAGATTACTAAAATAGTGACCTAAACGCTCTTAATTAGTTTACGGAGGGGGTATATATCATAGATGACCGTATTTATGACCATGCATGACACAAAGTAGTATAGCATTTATTATTTATATATATATATATGTTACGGTATCTACATATGTTACTGCTTCTTTGCCACATCATCATATTTTATATTCCTGAGTGCATGATATATCGGCTATGATACCCCCACTATGGCCACCCTAATAAGGCTGGTCATAATATGGGAGTATCAAGCGGTACGATGCATGCCAACTAGACTTTTTGGATGATGTGGCACATAGTTAAACCGGAAAGGAGGTAGTATGAGAATAGCCACAATGGAGAGTACAGTAGTAACATACACATATCCCTAGACTATATATGTTACTACACTACGAAAAAATGCACTTCCGTGATGATACGTGTTTGTCACAGTAGGTCGCGTTTTTTGTTATGCATGTACATCCATGACAAATTTTTGACAGAATCAAGATAGTCATACCTGTGCTGTCGTAGAAGTGTTCCATGACATTACCAAAATTATCATCACGGAAGTGTCCACTTCCATGACGATAAATCGCGCGTCACAGAAGTGCTTTCGTCAAGGGTGACCGACACGTGGCATCCACCATAATGGAACGCGGTTAAGCTATCAGGACGGGTTTTGGATCCGATAACCCATGAACAACCCCGACCAATGGGAAATTTCCACGTGTAAAATTCTTATTGGCCGGACGAAACACGTGTCAGCTCGTCAGTGGGTCAGATAGGCGCCTATGATACGTCGACATGTGGCACGGTCCAACAAAGGCCCATTCCTGTGAAAAGGCCGGCCCATTTGACTTGGTCAAAAGGTGGTGGGCCGGCCCATGTAAAGCATGTTAACGGCCTGTTCACATATAGCCCATTTACAGCCCGCTAACCCAAGGCCCGTTACGCCCTATCCGAATGAGGCCCAGTAGCGTCATCTAGGCCACCCAATATGATTCCAGCCCTTTTTAACTTCTGGCCCATGTATGGCCCATGACGTCTTTCGGCCCATATGAGGCCCTATCTAACCCTTGGCCTATTAACGGCTCGTGGTGAAACTAGCCCGTAATGAACAGTGTATCACTTTACACCCATTAACGGCCCGTGGTGAAACTGGCCCGTAATGAACAGTGTATCACTTTATACCCATTAACGGCTCGTTGTTCCGTTGGGCCGTTTCTAGCCCATGTTATCTTTCGGCCTTCTCAGAGCCCATTTATTCTTGGGCTCATTTCCAGCATTCATTTACTTACGGCCCGTTACTGTCATTTTCTACTTGTGGGCCAAATTCAGCCCGTGGTTACAGTTGGCCCGTTTGTGGTCCGTTAATACGTTGGGCCGTTTTCATAGCGTCATCAAATATGGCCTATTAACGATGGCCTGTTATGGTCGGCCCATGAACGGATGATTCCAACTCTAGCCCATTTACGGCCATAATGCGGCCTGTTATTGGCCCATTTTTGGCCATCGATCATACTGCCCATATAAGGCCCATTGATGATACGTCCCGAAGAAGGCCCATTGTTTCTACGGCCCGTAGAAGGCCCACTGTTTCTATGGCCCGTAGGAGGTCCAGTGTCACTACAGTAAATATTAGCCTGTGGTTATTGTGGCCTAGTTTTAAAAAATAGGTTATTGCAGCCACTAGCAAAACCACAGAAAAAGAACTGCAATGACTAGAAGCAAACAAATAAACAAGACAACAAGGAAATAAATAAGCAAGCAACTTACGCTAGGCTATCACGGCTATCACACATATTATATCCACTGGGCATCAAAGTTCGCCACCAGTGCAAATAAACGCACCAACAAAAGAATATACAAAACTGAGAGCACTTTAGAAGGCACTAGGCCTATCTAGGTCTCCCCCCCCCAAACAGCTGAAGAAGTTGAGTAGACCTCAGTTGTGTCAACGATAGATGCATCAACACTAGATTTAAGGCATGATGGTGCGCACGGCAGTCCTTTGACATCTTCATTGCATCTTTGACTTCAAGTCGGAGCTGAGCTGAAGCAAGCCTTTTCGCTTTAAGTTGAGATTGAAGAAGTCGAACTAATTGAGGTAGCGACTGCATAGAGGTTGTCTCACACCTGCTGGTGAGTAGCTTCAACTCACTGTCTTCATCAAGACAGGACCTTGGGGTCATCTCGCTGTCCTCAAGATGGTTTGGCTCACTATCTTCCCTACAGTTCTGCCTGGCATAAGAGATACGAGTCTGAAAGAGAAACAAGGAGACACGTAACAGGTTTCAAAATTATATAAGCAAATAAATGGATCTGTTCTGCATAAGGAACATGTTTTTACAACTACAATTTGAAACTGGTAGTTGTTGCAAACATCCAATCAGATTTAAACAGCAAAGCAAACAACAGTGGAGGAAATGATGCCTATCCAAATCTATACTAGAACAGAGTTTGAAGTCTTGAGAAGGATGAACTTACATTACATGTTAACACGGGCTGGACAAAGGCCTTCTCCATGTTGATGGAAGGATAATTCAATAAATTCCCCAAAGAAAATTCTTTGTAAGTGTTGCCATTATTCTACATTTTGCAAAGAGTAAATATAGATCAAATAATATTGGAAGAAACAGAGGATAATGAAGCTCAGGTGCAGACTAATGATACATAATTAAGTAGCAATTAATTAAGTACAGCGTTACAAGGCAAAAGGGAGAGAGGTACTGACAAGAGCAATGCAGAGCCCATTATTGTTTTGAGATCGTATGATCCTTTGAGCAAGGAGATTCATCTGAAATTAGTTTTCATACAAGAGAGAAGGTAAGGTACAAGCAGAAATTTAGGAGTTCAAATTTTGAATTGATATCATAGACAGTACCTGACGTTGGGCTCCCAGCAGTTCTAATAGGGGTTTGACCACTGGAGTAGGGGTAAAGTGTGGTATAGTTGGGCCTGTGTTTTCTGTGGCTGCTAATCTATCTGATTTAACAGGTATCACTACCTTTTCCAAATACCTAGTTTGTACTCCTTGACGACCTGCACTCACACTCTTCCTTTTGGACACCTATTACTAAAGAACAACATTTGACTGGAAAAACATAGTGTGACGACACATGGAATAGGTACAAAAAATGGATAGGTATGGCATATACTCATATATGATGCTTAAACTAAGAAGATGGTGTAACAAAGTAGAAGTAATGCAAGAGGTCAGAAGCAAAATATGTGCGACCAATACAACTTTGCAAAGTTAGAGTAAGCACCTTGATGGGTGAATAAGATAGGCCATCCTCCACCATGCCAAGTTTGTTAGGCAATGGATCATTCCGCTTTATTCCTCTCGTGTGCCCATTCTCATATTCATTTTGATAATGTTCAATATCTGACATGCATGAAAACATAAAAACAAGTGAGATTTTCTTTGTAATGCAGAAGTGATTCTAATCCAATACTGCCTCCCTGTAAACCCCTTTGTGCTATCTCTACAATTCTTTTAAAAGATGCCATGCATGCTGTAATTTGTTGTGTGCATTAATATAATGTGGCCTACTACTCAAAATATGAGAGCTCCAGAAGTGATGACACTTCGCAGATGATAGCTTCAACATATAGTAAAGAAGAACAAGTTGACCTGACCTGGTAGATTCAAAATATACTAAGGGAGAACAACTCGACCTGACCAGTCGACCGCAAGAGAAGAGTATCATCTTAAAGAAGAGCAGAAGAGCAAGTAGATTGAAGATATTACAAGTATTTTAATACAATGTCGGTTGGCCACCCATGATGAACCAGAGCGCACAGAGAAATACTATTCTTTCCGGTCTCTCCATATGTGGCTCACATGCATTTCGAAACTAAAGTAGGAACATTTAGCTAACCAATTAAACATCTCTCAGTTTTACTAATATCAGCAATAATATCAGATATGAATTTGTACAACTAAGCTTGTTTGGCTCGATGGGTGGAGCAGTGCTATTACGACACGAACCACGTAGGCTGATTGTGGTCATCATAAAATGGGGAAAACATACGCATGATGAGTACAGTGTTGACCTTGGCAGTGGGATGGCAGATCTGAAGCTGCAAACCGTGCAAAGGGTAGTTAGCAACCAATGTTTGCTTTGAAATAACAACTAAGATTTGGTATGCACAAGAAAGTACGGTCAACAAGTGACAAAGAAATGCAATTATGCTGTCTCTCTATATGTCGCGACATGCATTTGGAAACTCAAGTGGGACCTTTAGCTAACCAATTAAATGTGTCGATTAACAAATATCAGTATCATATCACAATCATATTTGAACAACTAAGCTTTCGAATTCTAAGTGTTGTGTTGTTTAGCTTGAAGGGTGGAGTAATGCTAGTACGACAAAAAGCACCTACGCAGATCATAGTAGAGTAGATAAAAGGGGAAAACCCTAAGCATCAAGAGAAAAATTAGGAAAGTGGAACTAGCTGGACCAGTGGGTGGCGCACATGCTTTTCGAAACGAATATAGGAACATTAGGTGACCAATTAAACATTCTCTGTTTTAGTGATATGAGCATCATATCAGATTCGTATTTCAACACGTAAGCTTTGGGTTGAGGTCTTGAGGAGCAGTGCTAGCACGACACAAAGCACCTACAATGATGGTAGTGAATATAAAGGGGGGAACCATAATCTTTACGAGTATAGTGCCCATGCCATGGCGGATCTGAAGGTGCAAACCAGACAAAGCTATTTCGCAACCAATGTTTTCTTTCAACTAGCCACTACGATTTGGTATGGACAAGAAAAGTACAGTAAACAAATTACGATCTATTTTCCGGGTGAGATCAATAACTTAAGAACATATGGAAGAGTACCACCTCTCTTGCGACGCCGTGTAGGCCTATGCTGATACGTTGAGGGTGCTGCGGGTGCGATGGCTGTCGGCGGCAGGGAAGAAGACTTTAGACGGCAGACGGCAGGCTCGGGGGATATATCCTGTTGCCGTGGACGAGGCGGTCATAGGAGCGGCAATGGCAAGGTGGATGACGGCGCCGATGAAGCGAGAGGAGGCGATGAAAGGATGTTGGTCCAGCACCGTGGATGAGAGACGTCCATCTCTTGCAGTGGACGATGGGGTAGGGGTAGCGGCTCCGGCAAGGTGGAGGATGGGGTGGCGGACGGAGGAGGCTGGCCACAGTGCGGAGGTTGTCATGCCGCCGACGGTGTATGAATGGGGAAATGGAGGGGAGGGGGATCTCAAACTTTGGGACGCGCTTCTCTGAAATGGGGGAAAGTTACGAACTTATCCCCCGTTTAAAATTTCAGACATAGCGTCGGTTGGGGATAGGACAGTAATCTCTCATCTCCCAAATATTTGCCGGTAACTATTTCGGGCGAGGAGAGGGTGTTTTGCCGCCCACGGTTGGCGCCCACGGTGTATGAATGGGGCTGACAGGTAGGGCGGTTGTGTCACGTCTGGTGGAAGTTACACATCTGCCCCTATTTAAAATATTAGCCTACATCGATTTCGGGCGAGGAGAGGGTGTTTTGCCGCCCACAATTGGCGCCCACGGTGTATGAACGGGGCTGATAGGTAGGGCGGTTGTGTCACGTCTGATGGAAGTTACACATCTGCCCCCATTTAAAATATAAGCCTACATCGATTTCGGACGAGGAGAGTTTGTTTTGCCGCCCACCGTGTATGAATGGGGAAATGGAGGAAGAGACACATGTCTTTCGGACGAGCTTGAATCAAATGTGTTTTGCCGCCCACGTTTGGCGCCCACCGTGTCTGA
>NC_057797.1:229248994-229266114 GCF_018294505.1 Triticum aestivum
GTCACGTCTGGTGGAAGTTACACATCTGCCCCTATTTAAAATATTAGCCTACATCGATTTCGGGCGAGGAGAGGGTGTTTTGCCGCCCACAATTGGCGCCCACGGTGTATGAACGGGGCTGATAGGTAGGGCGGTTGTGTCACGTCTGATGGAAGTTACACATCTGCCCCCATTTAAAATATAAGCCTACATCGATTTCGGACGAGGAGAGTTTGTTTTGCCGCCCACCGTGTATGAATGGGGAAATGGAGGAAGAGACACATGTCTTTCGGACGAGCTTGAATCAAATGTGTTTTGCCGCCCACGTTTGGCGCCCACCGTGTCTGAATGGGCTCAGAGGCCGTTGTCTCACGTCTGATTGAAGTTACTAGTCTACCCCTATCGGCAGCAGTGTAAATCCTGTTGATAAGGATGTCAAGTGTCAGGGGTAGAAAGTAATTTCCATCTCGCAAACACTTGCTTCGAGCAGCCCACAAATTATAGTGGGTGTTTAGCCGCTTCGTTCAAAACTTGGGAGAATTAGCATTCACGTTTGCCCTGGGACCTGGCAAACTAAATTCAAATCCAATTTGTATTCGATTACGAATATCCACAGATAATTATACGTTTTGTTATTTATTTCTTCAAAACCACAACAAAGATTTATTCCACCTTTATATATGATTATGATTTAGAAATGCCGTGATCTTCGAATTCAGTAGGTTGGATACACTCTGAGTCAAACAGTTATTTCATCCAATACAATATGCTCACACGACAAACAGTTCACCTTATGTCAATCATACAAGTTCTGAGGATTACCTCGCCTAAAAAATTCGGATCATTACAACACATGGACAACATAGGGGGTCTTGCAACATAATCCATTCAGAGACATCACACAACATGCAAGTACAATAATCTAATGAACATTTCAACTGGTATCTAAAGAAGAACCGGGATTATCTTGGGCTTCAGATAGCAGAAACAGCAGGACCTCCTCCGTCTTCAAATGCAACATTCCTACTTCCTCCAATTCTTGGGTTGCTTGCATAATGCGTGCCGCTAATTCCGTAATTTCCAGCCTCAAGATAAATATTACCTCATTCATGGCAGCCACACCATCTCTTTCTGCCTCTAGTAGAGCCTCAAGCACTATAATATCTGTGCTCAGACTGCTCTACGGCGGTGTTGCCTCTGAACTGCTACCATCTGGTAACATGGATGGCGCACTACTTCCACAAATAGATTCTGGGGTTGTACATTGTGTCCTAATGTGAACGGCATCCTGAAAGGTTTCCGCTAGACATCAGTAAGAGATAGTTATCGTATGATCCAGGCAGTAAGCTTACATGGTAAACGACGGACGAATTATTGCCGAGCATGGCAAACTATATTTAAATGGTTCAAAGCAGCATCAGCCGAAAAGAAATTAAAATGGTAAGATGAAACTAGGGATGTAAGTGGCAAATAAACGAAATCCGCCAGTCCCATCTAGTTAGTTTTTGCTACCTCCCTAGTTCATTTTCCTCAAAAAAACAAAAACTCTTTTGAACTATCATACCACTAGTGGACTTTAATCGGGATTAAACCGGACCCAGTTGACATCCCTAGTTGAAAGGGAGTGTACAACCGCTATATTTAAGTTGCCAAGGCATCTAAGCAGTTGAAATAATATGAGAAAGCACTTAATAGTGTGGCCTCATATAAACTACGAAGACAGTCTTGTGATGAAGTTGAGAGGAAAAGTGAAGGACTCAAATGAAATAGGCATGCATTTCTTTACAATAGTACAACATGCACTGCTGACATATTGGCCAACTCAGGTATAGCGTAACAACAAATAAGCATTCGAATCAAGCAATACAGCAAAGCAGACAACTGAACTATTTGTAATTCGGTAGGATTACACGTTGAGGGCACAAGCCAAGAAAGCAGCCCACTCGCATTACATTTCACATGTACTAAAACACACTGGCTTACCATATGTTGCTGTGAAGCCCAGCTGCTGTTGCAATGTTCTTTGAAGATATCGTCAGCATCCCATGGTTGCAAATCTAGTTGTTATAGTTTATTCTGCACCATCTATTTAGGTAAAATTAATTTTAATTGCATGCACTGGTCCGAATTGATCATCAATGGTTCATCTAAACTAATGAAAGAAGGGTGTGTGCATACACGACAATACTCCCTCCGATTCTTTTTACTTTGCGTATAACTTTTTCTCAGTTTTCTCATATTAGTCTGCGCGTTGCCGATTCCTAGCGTTGGTTTCCTTTTGTGCCCCGCCCCATCCGCCTCTACCCTAATTAATTGGCATTAGTCCAGAAAAATTGAACCAGTGCCCTCCTTGGTATGCGGGTCAAGAGTTATGCGCAGAGTAAATATATTCGGAGGGAGTATATCTACTTCCCTATATTTTTATGCTTGTTCGAGGTGCCAGCACCAAAAGAACAAATATTTTGCTTGATGGGGTTGGCAGCTCCATAATTAATAGAAGCATCAAATTAGTCATGCAACTTGGGAAGATCAAGAACACACAAACAAGTAATGAACAGAGGCTCAGAGCAGTGATGTAATAGCTAGCATCAGAAAATGTAGGGTAAAATAAACAAAAAGCAGCGGAACCACATGCTAGTTTGTTGATGTGTAATTAAGCATAGAGAACATTAAGCAGTCTAATGGAACCAACAGGTGGCATCAGAACAAAACTAAAGCATATTAACTATATGTGCACTGATATGTAATTTAGCACATGTAACATGTTCACTACCAGAAGTATGGCCCTACAGGTGCAAGCAGAATAACGCGTCTCATGAAAAACTGAATGATGCCCTGAAGAAATTCAAAGGTGTGGTGCTTATGCTAGGAAAGTGAACGTAGGTGCTGGCCGTTGGATAATAGTACCTGATTCTCGGTGGCGTATGGGTATCATTGTCATACTTGATAGCTAAGGATCGTCGATGGTGCTCGTGTTGCGGTTGAGTTTGGGCTGGCTGCCGCCGTCGCTGAAGCGGCTCCGGTGCTATGGTTGCGGCGCCTGTCGGCATACAAGAAAGCTCATCTATGGTAAGTGAACAGTTGCACGATAAAGAGAAAAACCGAAGGAGTACAAATCGAAATAACATGATGAGGCTACGGCATCGATAAAGCAGGGCCGGTGGAGTTGAATATGGCGTCCGTGGAGCGGGTCCGGTGCAGTGGACGAAGGCTTCGGCGCGCGCGTTGTATAGTGCTTTCGGTGAGGCGGATCTGTTGCGGCGGACGAGGGCTTGTATGAAGGGCCAGCGAAGGGGCGGACGAGGGAGTCAGTGAAGGGCCTACGCTGTGGTGGACGAGGGCGCCGGTTAAGAAGATCTGGTGCGGTGGACCATGATGGCGGTCAAGGAGATATGAAGCGGTGGACAAGCCAGTCGCTGAAGCGGCTCCGGTGAAGTGGTGAGTTGGCAGTTGGGGGTTCCAAGGTGCGGAAGGTAGATCTGGCGGGGTGTGAGGTCCACCGCTGTGGCGGAGGACTAGATTCGGCGGCTTGCCGTGGTTGGGGGGTCGGGGAGGGGAAGGGGTGGGCTCTGGGGAAGAATGTTTGGGGCAATGAGGGGAAAACAATGGAGTTACCAAAGCAGCCCTTTTCCATTCATGTGGCAGGGGTAAAATAGGAGTATCGTAGGGCTAAACTTTTGGGCGCATGATATTTCGATGTGAGCGGGAAGTTTGAAAGCTTTTGGTGCCTAAAATTATAAGTATTCTGCTCTCGTACGGCCGACTATGATATCATGGCCGACAATTTGTTTGTTTTGCACGCAAAAAATGTGCAAGTTTTGAAAATCAATGTCTCCAACTCGAAACTTAGATTGTCCATTCAATTCAAATATGGATCATTGAGCTACTACAAGCAAATACCATCATACGGTCCAATTCAAATGAAATTCCAAATGTGTTTATCCTAAATATGATGACAAAAGCAAAAATGTATATGTGTATGAATAAAGTGGATGATTATAAAGTTTGAACATGCCCGTATGTGTATATCTCTAGGTTTGATATATGAATTTGAAATCACGAAATCCTGGCTTGAAAAATGTACCTCCATTTAAATGAATTACAAAAGCTAATGATGGAGTCGACTTCCAAAATTCCAATCTTAGGTTTGTAATTCTGGTACATCAAGGTATATCACGCATGTTCAAAAGTATCATTATCTCATAGTACAAACTGTGAAACAAATTGATCAACCATGAGTGCACAATATCTCAATTACACTAAAGTCCCTCAAATATAGACACCTCACTCTTTATCTGAAGTCAACCCCCCCCCCCACCACACACACACACACACACACACACACACACACAGAGAAGTCGTTCTCTCCCCCAAACACCAACACACGAGCACATTAACACCCCTCTCTCTTGTAAAGTCCAGACCCCAACATAGGTCTCTATCACTTTGTCTCTCGGGCATGCACACATCTCTTCCCTCACTCTCTAGGTCTCCCGCTATCTCTCTTACCCAAGCACACGCACTATGTAGAGTGTATATTTCCCATACACAAAAAATGTCGCCCCCAAACGTCTATGTCCCTAGTTATGTGGTTCTCACGCACTCACCTCACACACCACCCCCACTGCAAACAAGCACACTTTGTCTCCTTGTGCACCACTCTCCTCTTTCTATCTCTCCCACATGCGGACCCGCCCCAGCTCCTTCCCTGTATACATATATGTCATGACTCTTTGCATAGCTCCCTAATGTATAATAGTTCTCAATTTCGCACATTGTTCTCTACACCATCTATTCTAGCTCTCACATGAAGTCCCTATCACACACACGATGACTCGCTTCCCTTGCGTCTCCGTTCATAGGCCAATTTCGGACAACATCAACATTGTCTCCCAATCTATACGCCATTTATGGACACAAACGACCCCTCTCGCCCCCTATCTTCCTCTCTCTCTCTCTCTCTCTCTCTCTCCGTCGCTAGCTCTCTCTTTCTCTCGCTCTCACACCCCTCTCCCACACACACACACTCGATGTCTCTTCCAAATAGTCTGCTCCCCACGCCTGCACCCGTGCTATCTCGCTACTACACATGTCACACCATTCCCCCTTCCCTTATACTAGGTTTACATCATCGGTGGTCTCTCTACTCCACATACACTCTGTTCCTCTCACACACAAACGCGTGCACAAACACACACAGACACACACAAACACCCATTTACCTAGATCCTCATCTCTCCTCATGTCTGCATGTGTATCTCACACACTCACTCTCTAATTATGTATATGTGTCTCCATGTTACACAACACAAAGCCCCAGTACATGTCTCTCTCTATCCTCCACACACATAGACACAAAGAATCTGTTATCATTGCCTCAGTCTCTAACATATCACACACGCACACTCTCTCTCTCTCCCGCAAACACGCTCAACAAGGGTTTCCCCGTGAATAACTTACCGTCTATTCATGAACAGTCGTGGCAGTACGACGAACACGAGATGTGAAAAAGAATAAATCTACACATGCTTAGACCACCTAGTATGACTACTAGGACTAGAGAAAGCCAAAAAGCGCGCCGCCGTCACCCCCTCCTTGTCGGCGACGGGAAAATCTTCGTTTTACACAGTCGAGAAGTCATTGTGCTAAGGCCCCACATGCCGAGGCGTTGAATAGAATGTAGATGCTAGTTTACGGAAGCAAGTATCGATAATACGTTTGTATCTCCATACTTATATTTCTTCTCTTATAAAAAACCGAGTTGGTGATGATGGTACGTGTGCCATCTTGCAATATAGACCGTATGATCTATATCTGACGGATGGAAATTAAACTAAAAGATACCCGCACCCCACTCCACATTTGTAGACAAGGCCTTCCCTCGTTCATCCTTATCTCCAACAAACTTCATTGTTGAGCAATTAAGAAAGGAAGCCTCTGGAACAAACTGGCCTGGTGGCCGCTACCGGCGTCGTCAATCCCCATGCCTCCGCTCAGTTCGACCACCAACCACCACCACACCCCACTCTTCTTCACCTTATCTCATATTTCTCAAGATATCATTAGTTTTTACACATGCGATTACTCCCGCAAGGGTCAATCACAACAAGTGTTTTATAAAAAAATCATCTTGATGTTCCGTGCAATGCACGGATCTTGCTAGTACTCCTACACAAGACTAAGTTGGTGCTGCTGGTGTGTCTGCCATCCGTCGTTTCTGACCATTAGATCTACATCTAACGATTGTGAGGTAAGTTGTTACCTTTTCTCACCAACATCCCACTTGTCTACCAATTTGCAGAAAAACCCATAATTAGTATCTTAAAACCAACCACATCCCTCCCTGACCTCACCAAAACAGCCCAAGGAATATATTCTAATTGAAACATAATATATCTCTAGTGACATATGTATATCAAAATTAGAGTGTTTTGTACCAAGTTTGTGAATAAGTATTATTCTAATTATGATTCGTTGCAACGGACATGAACATTGCTAGTATTTCCAACCATGCATTTCTTTTCCTAGTATTCCATAGTTTCGAGTTTTCCATCAAGATATTAGTCACTCATGGTTGATATTTACTTTCAATCATGTACACATATGCACTATGTAACTAGCCTTGCTTATTAGCTTCAAAAGCTTAACTTTCACTCCTACTTACAATATGTAGAGTATTTAACAAAAAACTACCACTTTCAACCAGCCCTAAGAGGAATCTATTGTACAAAAAATAGCAAAAACATACCCAAAATTTCTTAATCCACACCAAAAACTACCTAGTACTCCTACCGATTAGGTTCGTTTAAACCCATTTATGACAGGGTTGGCCCACATGTCCGTGCTGACGAGGCAGCTTAAACCAACACATTTTGTTTGACCATTGACACGAGGGACCCAGATCTGACCTTCTATCCTGTTATTCCCCCTCAAATCATTATTTTTCCTAAACATTACTTCAAACGGTACTGATGCGTGTTCGTCGGTGGCACCGGTGATGAGCGAGTTGGCCGCCGCTCCGCCGGACGGGCCGGACACCGCGCTGTCCTCCGCACGGATTGGCAGGCTGGCCCGAGCGTGACTCATAAGCGAGCAAGCCGCCGCGCTGGCCTTCGCTCGAGCCAGATGGCTGGCCTTAGCGCGGCGCGCGCGAGCGAGCCACCGCGCTGCCTTGCCAATCTAGCTAGCAAACCTTGCAGACAAGCAGCTGGACGGAGCTATCTTGGCTAGCTAGAAGCCGCGATCGCCGGACGGAGCTGGCATCTGGGCTGCCGCAACATGGGCTCCGCACCGCCGGCGGTTTTGACCTTGCCTTCTGCCGGCGGCAGTAGCTGCATCCCATGGCCGAGGATGACTAGGTGCACGGGCCGGAGGTAGGAGGTCACTTGAGGATTTTTGTTGGTAAGAGCATGTACAATGGTTGATAAGGTAGTCTTATCTTAAGTCTGCCACGTATGCAAGTGGTAGTAGTTTCTTGGCATTTTACTGGTTTCTTGCATTATTAGAGCAAGTACAATAGAGCTAAGTGAGCGGGCTATAAGAAATAAACTACTACTACATGTTGGCTATAAGATGGGTTGTAGATGACATGGCACTGTCTTATAGCCAGCAGCTGGCTATACTATTAACCATGCTCTTAGGGGTTTCTTGTAAGGAACAATGTACGTACTACTAGCGACAAAAGGCGATTCTAGGTTGCGTTGTACTCCAACGAGTACTACTAGTGGTCGCGGGAGTGTATACCTCGGTTTGTGGGTTTGATCCCGGCCGAACGCACGACGACCTTTTAAAAAAATAGTACTACTACACTTCGCTGCGAGCCAATATTTTACACGGGTAGTTTGAGTTTTGAAGTCAAACGGACGTGCGGCCCCACAATCTGGGTGCACTAGACAGCCTAGCCACGTGAATGGGTTTTCCTTCCCAGTATCCCGTGGCTCGCGTGCTCGCCCTAGCCGCACCTCGATTGAAGCTTCCAGCTAGTAGCATATTTAAACTAGCGCCTCCCAATTAAGCCCGAGGAGCCGGAAAAGCCTGGCGGGGCATTGGGAACTGCGCAATATGGCTCTGCACGTAAAGTGCTCTACTACTACTCTGCTTGTGGTGTTGCATGCATGGACTTCACTCCATTATCGGCTCTACTATAAAAGAAATTCCTCTTGCCATGTTTTTTTGAAACGGAGGCAAAAGATTTGCTTCATCTCATTCATAAAGAAGGAACTACTAACCAAGTTCGACGAGATCCATTACACCTCCACAAACGGAAGCGAAAAGCCTAGTCTAATAACTCAAATGTTCTGCCCCCGCAGTAACCGTCGCTGATAAACAGGCTGCTAGTGTGTGTGAGAGAGGAGTGGCTGAGTAGGCCAGCTACGTGAGAGGAGCGCCTGAATAGAGCACCGAGAGTACCCACTAGGCCACTACACAGGTGTACTTCCCCTGCATTGGTAGTACATCGATGGTTCTAGAGAACAGTAGTACCCTCCACTTCCAACTGTAGCTCCTTGGCCCTGAGATTCAAGAGTTCAAAACTGGTGCACTATACTAGACTATACTAGAAGTACAGTACATCCCACTACTAGTTGAGAAAAGTAGTACTAGTACTGCTACAGTACGAGTACATACTCCTCCGTCACATAATGTAATACGTTTTTTGACACTAGTTGGCGTGTCCAAAAAATGGCAAAAACATACCCAAAATTTCTTAACCCATGCCAAAAACTACTACATAGTGCCAAAAATTTCTTACTAGTGCTATTATTTACAGTATAATGAAATCCCATAACGTTCCATAATCCCTTTCTTTCAAAAAAAATCTCTTCTGGAGAGAAGATTGCTATCTCCACGCGAGCTTCTCATAGGCCAGCGCCACCGCATGTAGTCATGTGAGAGAGAGGGAGAAATCCATGCAGCATGCAGAGATAGGAGAACGCGGGCGGACAGCCAATGGGCTGCATGGGGCATTTATAGCTGCTAACTCCTCCCATCCATGCACCAGGGGTATTTTCGTCCAGAAAGCATGCAGCAAGCCCCTGCCTTGGTATTCGGGTCTGCTCTTATGCGCAGAGTAAAAAGAATCGGAGGGAGTACTAGTAGTAAATAATAGCCTCACCCCTTTGCTGAGGAACGATCTACAGTTGGAAGGGACGAGGCCCTGCGGTTACTACGCTCTTATCTCCTCCTCGCCAGTTCCCCTCCCCCCGAAGAGAAGGCAGTTCATCGCTGCTCCCATGGATTCGCCAGGCGGTTCTCCTCCTCGTCAGGGCTGGGAGACCTTGGACGACGATCCTGTGGGAGAAAACGCACGCCGCTCCGACGTCCTCACCGCCGCAAGACTCGATGCTTCCTGCACCAACTTTTTCAAGACGCTGCTTAAACATGCCATGCTTGTTGGTCTTCCATGCATCCTCGAGGAGAAGGTTCTTCTATGGGACAATCCTTCGAACAGTCCACTACTCCCTGGCCATGGTTGCACGTTAACTCCGCTAGAGTTGCCGATGTTGAGAGGTAGTCGGATTTTGTCCGATGAGTAGGTCAGTAATGGAGTTTGATCATGTAGTACTTAGTTATTCCATTTCCATCCCGTAATTTCTCCGCTGCCCACCGTCTTATATATAGGTCTGGGTCAGTGCCAACGAAGATTGGCTTGCATACGTCCGGCCGGATACCACCATCATTTTGCACAACATCCACAGTAGTGCGTCCGTTCCAGTAGACCCCTTCTCCACCATTGGGATCGGCCTTCCGGACTGACTGGGCAAGAATACATATGATGATGCCTACATGAGATTGAAGAAGATAGCAATTGCGGACCCTCCGACAAAGCGACACGGCTACGACGATTACTATCTCCTCGCGGTGTTCGACATAAGGATTGCCATCAATGTAGGAGGCAATAACAGCAGAGGCTGGCGCATGTTGGCAGCGGAAGATTTGTACCCCTACATGTTCGAAGACGCCGTGCACCATCTAGGCCGCATCTTCGCGGTGACAAGCCAGGGGACTTGTTTCATCTGGTTGACATCCTACGGTACGTGAGATTACAAACGGAATGCACAAACCATCATTTGCATCCCTAACAGTACTCCATTATTTTGCAGGGACCCGTCATCCCTTGATCAAAATAAGATTGCCGATCCTGGATGTGCATTTGCATCCGCGATTCGTTCTAACCTGGAACCTTGTAGCTGACTTTGGCATATTGGGATCAACTATCTTAGCAGTCGTTACCCATGGTACCACTGATGTGCAACATGGTCACATAATCTACCACGATCGGACCGTCACCATCTACCCAGGTATTCCATTTTTTAACCCTCTCGCCTTCTCTTTCATTGTTGTACTAGTAGTATACTTTGTAGTACTAGTAGGAGTACTTTTTACCTTGGAGGATGCGTATAGCTAGCTAGGCCCTTGAAGACTTGAACCCACTAACTGCCACCATTTTTGTTTTTCCATGTCTTACTATCTCATCCATGTAGCCAAGAGTGGCTATATATAATAAGCCAGTTATTTCACTTCCTCTATACCGAAGTAGTACTATTTGCTGCACAGTATTACTGACCGCCACATTTGAGCACAACATTATTATGCATGGACCTTGACTATGTACGTCACCATGTGTCCAGATCTGGGATGCCGCGTGTACCAGATGAACGGCGTCGAGTTCGACCCCCGTGATGCTACGTGGATGCCGACGAACACTCTTGAAGAGTACTCGCTTTTCATCGGGGACAGCTACCCCATTGTGAAGCGGATGCCACCTTCCTGCACGACATGGAAGGCCTACCATTCATGAAGCATATTTGTGTCTTCGATGTGCACCGCCGGATGAACGACATGCTGGGACACGCTATCCCTGATTTATGCCGCTTCAGCTTGGATGAGTCTCCATCGTGTGGAACCGGACTAGAAAGCTGCGGAAATGATTCCCGTTGCCCACTGCTATGGATCGTGCCATCCATGAAGAACACCTGGGACTGGAACCTGGAGGAGGACATGTAGCCCATCTATAACGTGTAAGTGGAGTACGGTAATTGTGAACGGTAGCGCTGTGAATATATGTAGACTAATCGTGCACAAATTTATCACATGAGTTGGAGATGAACTTGTGTGACATACTGGCAATTGTCCTTTAGAATTTATTACTAGTAAATGTGTTATGTGTACGTGCAACTTGTGTGGTTGTTGCACGGGCTCCAACACACTCTTTGAGAAAAAAGGTGGCACAACTTTGGATATACGTGACGTAGCGGCATCATACAGTAGCATCGTTCGCTATAGTTGTACTAGTACACTCCTACTAGGACGATAACTCCTATAAAACCTTGCGCTTGGCTCTTTGCCTCTTCAGGAGGTTCAACAGTTCGTAATCGTGTGAACCTTGCACTTGGCTCTTCGCCTCTTCGGAAGGTCCAACAATGATGATACTACAGTAAAATATGCTTTTGGCAATCTGACACCGATTGAACTGCTGCATGTCCACTGCGAGGGCGAGGGAGAGGGAGAGGGAGAGGGCGCTGTAGTCAAAACCCTCTCCTCGTCTTGCGAACCACCACGCGCGTGGGCGTGGGAGAGGTGTAGTAAGCAAGCTTCTCCTCGTTCGGCGAGTTGACAGGACACATCAAAGCAGTACTAGTACTAGTAGTAGTAGTCCATACTGCGTCCTTTCCGATTAATATGGCTTAATTTGAAACGAGAAAATACACTGGCGGTCAACGTATGTAACAGTACGCTCTTTACGGTCACTATATATAGTTTTGCGGCAATTATGCGATCACATCAAAGCAGTACTAGTACTAGTAGTAGTAGTCCATACTACGTCCTTTCCGATTAATATGGCTTAATTTGAAACGAGAAAAATACACTGGAGGTCAACGTATGTAACAGTACGCTCTTTACGGTCACTATATATAGTTTTGCGGCAATTATGCGATCACTAGCTCATCATAGAGCACCGTATTTCACCCTACTGACCGGCCACATAGTCGACGTGGCACTTTGTTGACTGGTTAAATTGTCACCTGGTTTCTGGGTCCCACCTGTCAGTTGGCAGAGCAAAGAAATCAGTTAAACAAAACTTTACGCAGGCGCGACACGAGTCCAACCCTTGCGCGCGAACCGCCCTGGCTGTGTATGTGAGTGCATGCACGTGTCCTCCCTCGGTCTTCCAACAAAGAGTGTACTACATGATGTACATTATCAGGACCCCGATTCCAAGTCACATCGACCTAGCTGGAAACACCTCATATCACTTTGCGGCCTCTCGCATGGTATTCCCACGGGTGTCGCCTTACCATGGCCCGGGACCATTTGCGCCTTTCGGCTCAAGTATATGATAGTGTCGCTAGCATCCATATGACAGAGAACCCAGGCCGACATGGCTAGTCGTGAACCCAAAGCGGCACTAACCCATGGAGACAGGCATACATGAATCAACTTCGAGCATGTCGGTCAGCAGCGTGTGAATCCGGGCTATAGCACTGGGCTAACAGGACTCCGGTAAACCGGGTTGTAGCAGGCTAGGCAGGACTCCGGATGTCACCGCGTGACATTTCCCCGAAGGGACAGACACAGGAACGAAGTGAAACACATGCTGGCTAGTCAAGTGTCCTGAGCAGTAGTGCTGGGCTAGTAGGACTCCGGTGAACCGGGCTGTAGCGGACTACTATGGCTCAAGGAAGCACTAGACTACATTTCCCCATAAGAGAGGCTGCCAAGGATAAACAACTAGATTGTCGGATCCCACACATACCAAGCATTTCAATCATACACACAATATGCTTGATATGTGTAAATACAACATGGCATCACAACAAGACTCTACGACTCATGTATTTATTCGTTAGGCTCCGAGGAGCGAGATATTACAAACATGGGTCTCATGACCCAACAATCATAGCATACAAATCAAAGCACAAGCGGAAGCTTAACATGTCTGAGTACAGACATCTACAAATGAAAAAGGCTAAGAAGCCTGACTATCTACCAGATCCTGCCAAGGGCACAAGATCGTAGCTGAGGTATCAAGCTAAACGTCGAAGTCCATGCGGAACTACTAACGAGACTGAAGTCTCTCTCTGTAAAACATAAATTAAGCAAACATGAGTACAAAAGTACTCAGCAAGACTTACATCAGAACTAGCTACATATGCATCGGTATCAACAAGGGGGGTGGTGGAGTTTAACTGCAGCAAGCCAGCTTTGACTCAGTGGCTAACCTGAACTACGACTGCAAGCAACTCTTTTGAGGTGGCGCAAACGAGTCCACATATTCACCATTCAATACACCACTATGGATCCGCTCCCGTCTCCCTACGAGAAGGCCATCCATAGCACTCACACTTATCTTGCGAGTTTTAGAGTATCCACTTTCACTTGTCTATGAACTGTTATAGGCAACCCAGAAGTACTTTACCACGGACGCGGCTATTCGAATAGTTTTATACCCTGCAGGGGTGTACTTCGTCACAGATGTTTCCACCACTTAGCGTCTGCACACGACATGTGCTCGGTAGACTTCAAGCGAAAACCGACGTGGGTGTAGACCACGACCTGACTAACCACACAAGTCTCTAGTCCAGGTTTATCGCCTATTCGGGTTCCATCCGCGAGGAGATCCGGCCGGAGTTTCGCTCACAGCCCCAAACAATGTGTGCAGGGTTCCCGAGACACCAAACGGGCGCCGGTACACCGTGCCATGGTGTATCTACCGCATCATAGCCCACCCCCAGGGTCAGCGCTACGCACGGCTGCCAACACATATCCTATAAGCACCAGAAACTAGTTGCAACTCCTGGACAGAGGACGAGAGGGGTCAGTAAGTCGAGTGGGGTCATATTTCAGGGCCCAATGTGTGGTAGTAGCTGTTTCATGGATCACAAACACAGAACTCAGTTCCTGAGAACGGTTTCAATGAGACAACCCACCATGTACTCCTACATGGCCTCTCACCGCTACCTTTACCAAATCGTGTTCACGCACTTAGCTGACACACAATAGGACATGTTCACAACTTTCCAATTCATCCCCGATGAATCAAACCTGACACAACTCTAAGCAATAGCAGGCATGACAAGAAAACATGAATGAGTAGGCACATCAGGGCTCAAACAACTCCTACTCATGCTAGTGGGTTTCATCTATTTTACTGTGGCAATGACAGGTCATGCAAAGGAAAGGGGTTCAACTACCGCAGCATGTAACAGTTGAATCGTTGTTGTCCTAATGCAGTAAAAGAGAGCAGGAGCAAGAGAGTGGGTTTGTATCGGAATGAACAAGGGGGTTTTGCTTGCCTGGCACTTCTGAAGATAGTATAGTTCTTCATCGGTGTCATCGATCACATCATCGAAACTACGTCCACTAAGAGGGGACAACACCAGCAACAGAGAAGAAACATAATCAATGCAATGCAACAATATGATGCATGAACATGACATGGCAATATGATGTGATTTGAGCTAATGCAACTAAAACCAGAAGGGTTTGAGCTAATTTGAACCAAGGGTTCAAATTCAAACTCAAGTTATGAATTTATAATGTGCATTATCATGTTTTGATCTATACAGCAAGGTTAAGTTGCTTTGTCATGCATGAAAATAGCGTAAATGGATAGATTGGATTTTTTTGATAATTTTTCATATATAATTTATTTCATTCTGAGCTACGGTTGATTTTATATGATTTTTAGAAGTTTTGGGTATTTTCTGAAAATAATAAATCATTTCTGATTTATTTCAAAATTCCAGAAAGCAATTACTGCGTTAGCCTGACGTTAGGGTGATGGCAGCAAGTCAATAGGGCTGGTCTGGGTCAAACCTAACCAGTGGGGTCCACTGGTCAGTGACCCAGTGCATCCTAGGTCAATGACAGGTGGGTCCGGTCAACAGACACGTCAGCACAGTCAACTCCGACGTGTGGGTCCCGCTGGGTTATAAACTAAACAAAACAGAAAATAAACCCGGTGTTAATTAGGTGTGGGGCCCTTGTGTCAGTGAGCGAGGGGGTTAATTAGTTGGGGTCATTAGCGGCTAATGACGTGCCACATCATCCAAAACGGCGATTAGCCGCCGGCGCTAAACAGGACAAGACGGGGTTGCCCGTCCGGCCAACTCCGGCAACGGGAGCTCGCGCGGCTGGGCTCTACAGAAGCAGCGCGTCGAGGCGCGTCGGATGGTGCAAGTGGCAGCTTCAGGGGAGGGTTGTAGCATCGCCGGCGTTGAGGTGGGCGGCGGCGGCGCTCGGGTACACGCGGGCAGTAGTGCTACGGGGCACGGGGGAGCTGGCAAAAGGGATAGGCGGCCTCCTGGAAGCACCAGGAGCTCATTGCCATGCCCAGCAACGATGGGTGCGGGCTGCAGTGGGGGCGCACGACAAGGCAGGCGGCGGCGAGCTTCGGCCGCGGTGGCCGGCGGGGTTTGAGGAAGGAATTGAGTGGGAGGAGAGACGGGTTGGGAGCAGGAGCTCACGGCGATCATGTAGGGAAGGTCAGTGAGCTCGGGGAGGCGTCGGAGCGAGCAGGGCGGTGAGACGGATCTCCGGCGTCCGACAGCGAGGAGGATGATGGCGTCTCTTAGGGCGCTCACGGGCGCGTGCTTCGTCTTGGGGCTCCGTGGCATCGAGGCGGAGCCTCTGGACAGCACAGAGAAGCAAGGGGGAGGCGATGGCTGCGGTTGCGCTCGTCGGCAGCGACGACAGTGGTCGGTGGTTTGCGTGCGAGAGAGACAGAGGAGGAGAGGATCTCGGAGAGAGGTTGAGAGGGCCTGGGGGCGTGTGGCGTCTCGAGGGTGACGTCGGGGAGGCGGTAGCAAGCAAGAGGTGGCCAGGCGTGACGTCGACGCTCGCCACTGAGCTGCTTCGTGCGCTGGCATGGGGAAGAAGACAAGCGTGCCCCTGGTGGGCTGGGCGAACCAGCTGGGCCGGCTTTGGTGGGCTGCACATGTAGGTGGCTAGGTAAGCGTTCTCTCTCTCTTTTCTAAATTGTTTATGTTTTCTATTTTTCTGCAATTGTTTTGACTTAATTAAAATGCTAAGACATTTCCAAAAATCATGAAACTAATCATGGCTACTGTTTATAATATATCCAAATATGTCATGGAAAAATGTGCATCACCTCTGGTTACTGTTTACAACATTTTCCATAGATGATGAACATTTTTTAAAGCCATTCGGATTTACTGAAAATATTTTAGTTGAACCTAGTGACTTCCTTTGATGCTAGGGGTTTAGGCAATCCCCATTTCAAGTTTCTTTGGAATTTAAACATGATGGCATGATGAACAAGCAAAGTAAAGCAAGGGCTGAACTGGGGCTGTGACATACATCTACACTTCCAATGTGTTTAGCCTTTAATCTAAATCGATATTGATTGACTAATGCACCAACTTGTGATGTAGGTATAGGCTACATGTCTATCCTTAATTACAGCATGCAACAACCTTCATTTAATCTTCTTATCTCAATGGTTGCATGCACACATAAGTCTGCTACTTTTGGGCATTAATTATGCCCTGGTCAATGTGTAAATCTCTAAATGTACAGTCTTTCACGGAAGTAGGGAGTAGGTTGAGCACTTGAGCATGAGCGTGTGTGTTGCGTCGTGTGCTGTGTGCCACATGGGTGCATGAGTGTTGCGTGCATCCATGTGTACGTGTGAGTGTTGCATGTTGCATGCATGCATGCATGCATGCATGCATGCATGCATGGGGCTTACTCCCTCCCATTGACATGTTCATATTTCAAGCTTCCTCTATTCCCTCCATATGGTGATACTCCCTCTGTTCCCAAATAGTACGGAGTAAAAGCCTCCCTCTGTTCCCAAATATGGTGTAATGCCCGGATAGTCGTGCTACAGTAATCCAACGCTAATCATGCCACGTCACCACGGTTACTGTTGATAATCTACCGTTAGTTCAAAACCGAGTCAAATTCAAATTTAAAATAAAGTTAAATTATAAAAAATTTCAAAAATTAAAACAAAAATGGTCGGGCAGTGCCATAATTTGCATATTTAATTATGGTGTAATAAACACATTTTTATATAGTGCCAAAGTATTTTAAAATGGATTAAAATAGAAAAGGAAATAAAAGAAAGAAAGGAAATACAAAAGAGAAAACAAACTAACAGAAAAAAAGGAAACCCC